>NW_019416512.1:898895-1079061 GCF_000390285.2 Anoplophora glabripennis
GACAACAATACTTTTTGCCTGAATTAATTATTTACAATTAATTTTACTAAAAATTACCTATGTGGTAATTGATTTTCAATACCCTGTTATTTTGGCATGTTTCGACCGGTAGACACGTCAATGTCGGAGGAATTTCTGTCGGACAAATTTAAATCGGCATTTGCAACAAAATTTCCAGTTACTTAAGCTAAAAATAAAAGATGTGGTCTTGAGTTTTCAAGACCCCGGAAAATTGCCATGTTTTTGGACTTTTCCGAGTGGAAAAGCGGAGGAATCGAGAAAAGTCGCGGAGGAAAAATTTGGTAAACTCGTCAAAACGAAGCGCCTCAGGAGTTATAAAGTATGTGGTAATCAACTTTCCAGAGGGGGCCTGTACTGTGGACTATCTCATTTTCTGTCGTTTTTATCGTTTACCGATCTACGCTCTGCCTCTGTAAATTAGCAATATTTTTTTCGGTTGTCAGTTAATTAGTAATTGTTAGTTATCACGTCTTTTGGTGATTTATCGAAGGATTTTTTTTTATATCTTGTGTACTTCATTATGTATACCATACATGATTACCACGTTCTACTAATTTATAAAGAATTTTACCCATATGAAGTATAATTTAGAGTCAACAATATTCGAATAGACGTTTACCATAGTCATTTGTTGCGATATTTTAGTTAGATACTGTGAGTGTTATTCCTCGCCCTGATAGAAGTGCACAGATATATTGTTGACGATAATCCCGGTGTAAGCACAAGAAGAATTGATAATCAAACAGGTGTCTCTAATACAACATTACAATTAATTGTTGTAACTATATCATGTCCAACGAGTGCGGGAGCTGACAGCTGTAAATTTTCAACATAGAAAGAAATCCTTCAGGTGGTTTTTAGATAAGAAAACATGTTTTTAATTTTTATAATCTTAGGATAATGATATCAGTTTGTGTATACTAATTTTCTACACAAATGTTCTGTTAATGTATGGATCAGCTGAGTAAGAGACTAATTAATTAGGCACTTTATTCTTTTCAGGAGACTAAAAGGGCTAAACTGTTAATTATTTAATTATTGCATTGCCAGGAATGCCAAGTCTGTTAGAAGATGTTCCATTCAATATTCGACAAAAGATGTATTTACACGATGTAGTTCCTACATACATCACTGTTGGTTTGGAAGACTGGATCACTGGACTGCCCTCTGACCGGATATGCAACCTATAAATTTTTATTTGTGGGGTCGTATATAAAAACAATCTAGTCCAGTGAAGTTGAACACATATGCAATCTGTTTATGAACAACGCCTTATTCGTTTTTCGGTATTTACATTATAATTTACGGCACTTATAGTCCGTATGCCTAAGTCAGATTTTTCTTTTTTTAAGCAATATTGTCAGAGTAAAGATAATAAAAATGGGCTTTCAATTGTGAAAACCTGAAGTTTATGTTTTACAGTTATTGAAATGTAAATATTTTTGGGCACACTGAACTATTTTTATCGATTTATTATTATTTTTTATTTATTTACTGCCGTTTGTAAATGAATATCCAAAATGAGAAAACAGCTTTGAAAATTTGACTGTACTAGTAAAATAGTTAGAGTTCAAGTAATGAAAACTAAGCAATTGCAATTTTCTGCTTTAATAAACAAATAATGTTTGTTTATTTGCCCCTTTCCCGTCCCGGATCTGCGCCAGTGCGAGTCACTCACCTAACCTGGGCAAAAACTAGTTGTGGTCTGCTGTTTAAAATATAAATATACATGACTTACATACTGTACAATCACCACAGCACACAACACTATGGTTAATTCATGGTTTGTGCTTTTCGCTTTGTTGGAAAAAACATCACTCAATCCGAAATTTATTGCTGTAAGGTACGGGATACGCGAACCAAAACGAATTTGATACGGTAGAAATGGTAATTTGCGAAGAACACATACAAGGTGTCTCTAAATAAGTGTATAAAATTAAATAAATCGAGTTCTTATCGAAAAATAGTTTCTAAAAACGTATACTATACTTCTCTATGTAAGATACAGGGTGTCAGAGATTCGGATGGAAATAATATATGCAATGAAAATGTAAATTTGCGCCAAGAAAAAAGTTGTGCTATTTGCAGGAAAAATTAAAAACTGCAAAAATACTCAAAAATTACGTGTTTTTTCTCACTTTTCCCTATATAACTTATTAAATATACAGTTTACAGAAAAAAACATTACTGATGAAATTGTTTGTTATGAAATTTGCTACAAGATAGGGTTGTATCATATTTTTGTTGGTAGATAGTCAAAACAGCGTGAGAAAGTGATGAAAATCGAGGTAATTTTGAAGCGTTTAACTGACAGGTCCCTAAACCCGATCCAAATCGGTTTGATGGTTTTGACATGAGCCAATTTGTTATTTCAGCGCAAAACGTCGTTATTTTTTTACGTCAATGCTGAGGTTAAAGTTATAGGCAATAATTGGCGCTGATTTTTTTACACATATTTAGACCCCTTAACTATCATATAGAATCGTTATAATATCAATTTTCATTTTTTTTTATAATTTTTTTAGCGATTTTAAAAATTCGAAAAATTTTGATTTGACTTTATAAACAATTACTTTTGTGAAGCGGTTTTGCGGGTTGGAAAATATATCAAAGTGCTAAAAAAACAATTCTCGGAAAGACGCTTAACTTGAAAAAATAGAACGTTCAAATTGGTCGTATAAGTTCCCAGATATCGAGTGTCAAAGCGTTAAATGCAAAACTATGCACAATGTAACAACAAAAATTGAACTTGGTAGTTTTTTTTAAGAACTTTTCGTATGTGCTTTTATAAATATTATTGTACGTGTACTTTTTGTATGAAAATTCAATGAATATGAATATCGCCAAGCCGACCATTTGTGCTGCAAAACCGGGGGGTAGGGGATGAATTATTGAAATTGAAATCGCGCGTTCAAAAAGAGCGCGCGCGCTTTGGCGCTCAATATCTCGGCTTCTATGGCTCCGATGTTGATGATTTTTTTTTAAATCGATACAGCAAAATATATTTGAATTGTCAATAATTCATTTTTACATAATTAATTTTCGCATATTTTAAACAATTCATTCGGCAATGAGGCAATGTCTCAATATTTCTACATATAATATCACAACTATTAAATTTTATTAGTTTTTTTTTTTATATAAATAGCACAAATTAATATCTGTCAAGTCATCATTTTGGGGTAAACAAGGACATTGATTACGGTATAGTCTTTCCGAAGTCAGTTGAACATGTATAAAACCGTCTATTTAGCAATAAAATTTAATGTTTCATAGGCGTCCCTAAAAAAGTTTTCTGCTAAAGGTAAAAAATTATAATAATTTGTATACAGGGCGTTTGTAAATAAGTGCGAAATATTTTCGGGGGTGGTTGCCGATGTTATTTTGTCAAGAAAAGTTCATGTAAACGTAGTTCGAAATATGCCTCGTTTCCGAGATAGTGTTAAATTTTAATTTTTTATTTATTTTTATTAATTATTTCAAAGGGTTTTAAAGATATTGATTTGAAATTTGATGGTTGTATTTTATTTAGAAGTATTGACAGCAACCTACTAGATAATGTATCAATAGAAATTAAAAATACACAACTTGCAGTAAAATATGTTTAATTTTTTTCCTCAAAAAACGGTGCATTCTACGAATAAAATTGAAGTGACCAATTTCACTCAAAATTGATGGCGGATTTCTAAAAAAATAGCAAAACGAGAAAAAGTCAGTGGTGTACTATTTTTTTTAATTAAAAATGGTTGGGGCATTCTCGCACGGACGCAACTGGTACAAGTAGAAGTATTCGGATCACCTCACAAAATGCACATTTATCCCTCCAAAACGTGTTTAAAATTTTGAGTCAATATCTTAAAAACTCTGAAATAATTAATAAAAATAAATAATAAATCTGTATCGCGGAAACGATTTAACCAACAACATATTTTATTTATTTATGTCCTCAAACAATTTTCTTATATTGATGGCAAATTTCGTTTTGTTCCGTTTCAAAAGGTCTCCAAAATGCTATGTTGCAAAATAGAAGGTGCCTATAATAAATTAAAATTACCTTAATCACACCAAATTCCGCATTGCTGCACTGCACTGCTAGGCCATCTGTTGACAAAATAATTTATGGCCACGTGGCCCAGTGCGGCTGTGTTTGTGCCGCGTTTGCCCGCGTGCTCATTCTTCAACTGGGCGACTAGACCTGTAGGTAGGTATATGGGTATGGCTAAATAAAAATGGGAACAAGTTTTTCAAATATTTTAAAGCCGAGTTGCAGCGTCAGCGACCCAACCTGGCACATACTGCCAACCTCTTGGTTCTTCAATTGAAATCGGAAAGACCAACTTTAACAGAGCCGTGAAAACTGTCCCAAGATAATAAAAACTAATAACAAAAAATCCGATTTAATGGCACGTTTTTGTACTGATGGAAAAGCGAAGGGCGAAGGTCAGCACTCTCTATCCCTCTCGTGCGCATAACTATATGGTTGTGAGCAAAAATAACTTTAGGGATTAATTTAATAATTGTAGAATCTTAGTTCTTCCTAGAAGCGGACTCGTAAATTCCTCCGAAATGCGCACAATCCCAGGCTCAATTGAAAAATTGCTGTTTATTGCAAACCGCTCTTAACAATGGAAATAATGAGACCGTCCTAATTTAAATGCCGGCGCACGGATAATGATAAGAATCTGTACAAAGGGGTGACAAAGCACCGGAAGTGTCTTATTAACTCTGACTTCTCGATTTCAATCGTAGCTAACTTGATTTAGTGCGCATTTGGGTGCATTGCCAAACGTTAGGCGTTAGGTGCTTTACAGCTGTCTCTATAAACGCTGTTAAAAAATGAAGTTGCTGATTTTGTGCTGTGTGCTATTTATTTTGACCAATTTTACTGCCGACGTTGTCTGCAAGAGAGGCAGATCTAAAAGTCGTGGTGGAACCAAACATACCTCCGGTCAGTATTTCGAATCGTTATAAATAAAAAATAATTATACAATGAAAAGGTAGGTTCGTTATAAAAGATGTAACTGATGTGTATCATTTTTATATATAAAATTGTTGCAATGAATATATCTTTTACCGTGTTCGAGAATTTTTTTCTTTGTAGGTAACTAAAGAAATTTCCATAATTTCTAATGAAAAACTACAGTAAAAACAAATTTAGCAGTTACTAGTTACTACGTAGAAGGACTATACTTTATTAATAAATTGTTTTGCTTTTAAGTGACACCTGCAGGTTTGCAGCAAGCTTGAAATTCGGATAAATGTCAATAGATGGCGTAAAACAACAATAATTTGTGTGCAATAGTTTTTACATATTACTTATACTCGTAAATACTTCAGCTACAGGATATAAAAATAAGAGGTTTGAAAGAGAAATGTTGGCAAATAAACATATATTTTCATATTAATCAATTGATTTATTTTATGTACTTTCATGTAACTATCCTACTGATTTAATTTTCTCTTATCTCGTTCTTTTAGGCAGTGATTGCGGCTGGCTTTGCAGTGGCAATAAGAAATCACCGCCATCTCCAAAACAATCAGTCCCTCCACCAAAGGCAACTGCGCCCCATTCGGACACATTCATCAAGAAAGAAACGGCCCATAGTCAGCAATCTAGTAATGTCCAGCGACACATAGGATGGAATGTGCCTGGTACTAACCAGCATCAGAACCCTCAGACTCAGAACAGCGGTTGGAAATCAGGATATCAGTCTTCAGGTTTGTAGTTTTTCAAATCTGTGAGTACCGATTAATTGTAGTGAAAATATATGTACATTTGCCAACGACTTGCCAATTCAACGATATATTAAATTCTTCCCAACTTGGTTGGTAGTGGTAATCACACGTTTTTGACTTGGATAAATTTTTTATGTTACTAGGTGCAGCTCCGCACCAGCAAAATTCTTACTCCCCCGTAGGGCACCAACCTCAAGGAGCTTGGCCATCTCCAGGACAAAGTCCTCCTGGATATCCACAACAACATGGGTATGGGCAACAACATGGTTATCCACAACAACATGGATACCCACAACAACATGGGTACCCACAACAACAAGGATATGGCACAAATACTGCACCTGGACAGTACAATGGCATGGGTGGGTACAATGGCCATCATGGGATGGGTGGATATCCTGCACAAGGCGGATATCCAGGAATGGGTGGATATCCGGCACAAGGCGGATATCTAGGAATGGGTGGATATCAGGGAATGGGCGGTCATTCTGGTATGGGTGGTTACGGTGGAGGAATGGGATATCCTGGGATGGGCGGTTTTGGCGGAATGGGTGGAATGGGCAATTCTCCTTACGGTATTGTAGATTTAAAGATGTAACATATGAGAAATAAAAATCAGTTTTTATCAGGAATGTATAAGAAAAAAAGTTTCTTCAGCGGAAGTACTATTACCAACGTAGTAGCAGGTATGTTCGTTTACCATATGGCTTCGAACCTGGTCGGTGGATTATTTGGTGGTGGATCTTCAAGAAGGCCTACCAATGTGTATAATTATTACAATCAACCACCCGAAGCCAAAGAAGAAATAAAATTGCCGTCTAATATTCTTACTCTGTGTGAAGGCAACTCAACAAAATTATGTACACCAGGTAAATTTTTGAAGTAATCATTTATGAACAATGTTTGTATAAAAAGCCGCACTAGGCATCCTTAAGGTATACCCAATATTCTACAAATTAACTTGAACATTTTTTTTTATAATTTCAGGTACCACCGCCATATGTACAACAAACAGCACGGTCTTATGCGTCGCCATTATGTCGCAAGCACAACCGTGTGCTGAAGAAAAAGCTCTTTGCATTAATACCACGATACCTTGTGTAGATCCAGATAATCCGCTTTGTCAAAATGCTACACAAACGCAGAAAGAAACCCCGATGAACCTGCCCTGTTTCACAAATCTCACAGCAGATGTGAACCTGTTAAATGAAACCAGCAATGGACAGAATACAGATTATAAGTATTGTGTGACTGCGATGGCGGTTGCCGGTCCTGAATATCAAGTTTGTAATGATATAGACAAAATTAGTGACTACAGAAGTGTTTTGGAGGGTAAATTTATATTTTTTTTATTGTTTTGTGTATTAATGTCACATATTTTTGTTTTCTTTCAGAAAACTACAAATGGAATCTGACAATACACCCGCTGAGACAACCGTACAATATCTACAACTTCAAACATCCTACAGAAACGCCTTCTGGTGAAGTAGTGATGCCCATGGAAGTTCTAATACCGTGCGTGGAAAATGCGACGAAACTTTGCGTTCCAGGAGTTACACCTATCTGTACAACCTTTAGCGAAATAATGTGCCTAGAACTGCTCTCATCCACATCTTTTTGTGAAGAATACAACACCACTTGCATAAAACATAAAGTACCTTGTCTTGAAGATGATCCCTTGTGCAAAAACAAGACCGAGGAAGAGTTGATTAAAGAGGACGATAAAACGTTGATATCCGTTGAACTGCCTTGCTTTGCTAACCTTACCATTAACTCAAACCTGCCGAATTTCGATATTAGTTCGTTCAATGGTACATTTCCCGAGAGTGCCAATACAAGTTACACCTACCATTACCATTACTGCGTAACCACGTTGGGCATTCCTGGTCCACAAACTGATGTATGTCTCACTACTCTACCCGATGGAAAATCAAGCGGAAAGTAGGAAGTGGATCGAGATATGTGAAACGAGGAAAAATTCATTTCAAAATTAGTTTTTGGAATATTATTAGAAAGTTTTTAAATTAGTCTGCCCCTTTTAAAATATTAAGACAACACTGATAAAGCTAGTGACTATCACGGGTTGCAGAATATTTCGGTACTTCTCCTGAAATGTCGGTAAGTTTAAATTGAAACTCCATTGTGAAGATAAGGAGTTTTGTTGGATGATTGTCATAAGCAATAGGAAAATATCACAAATAAAATAGAGCAGACAATTTAATATACCTGTAGTACTACTTATACTTTTGTAGAGTGTAGTGAAATAGATATTATATACTTATTAGTATATGTATTATTCTCATAATTTTATTTTTGTTGTTTCTTAAACTTCTTCATTGCACTGCTATCTAGGTAGGATATAGAAGCATATTCAATATTCAAAATTATTAAAACTGCAAAACAGCACTTAATATTAATAATAATCAAAATTGATAAAACTGATTGAGAACCTCTGGAATAGTCCCTGGTTTACATACTACATAAAAAGAGGTGAATAGTTGTCCCCACGAATATTTGCAGCTTTTTTTGTCCCATTTTTTTTGTAGTAAATAGAAAAATTGCTAATTCGGTTGAAGATAATCAGTTCTAATTTTGTTTTAATTAGAGAAACTTGTCTTTTGTTTGAAAATTGTTTGTGAACAAATGTTTCAGGTTTCAATGATATAATTTATTTTTCTAGGTTCTTAGTTGAGTTTTTTTTATATTAAAGGTAGTGTGTATAATAATAAATGGAAATAAATGTACTAACATGGCCCATCAATAATTAATTAATGGACATAATGGTAGGTATGGATATACTAATGAAAACGGCGAATTAGCTGCACATCTTTATTAACAGCGATTTCCAAATAGACATGAACCAACATTGAACAACAGCGGTTCCAAAAATGTTTCCTTATTATGGTGTTAAGTTGTGGAATATTAATTTAATCTATATCCCACAGTTTCTCTTAAAAATCCACCTATTTGTTTTTCTTTTTGTTTTTAATCGAGGAAAATGGGTTGTGGACGTGTTTGTACAAGGATAAGTAAAATTGGATCAACATTCTCATAAAATATATTTACAGAAATAAGGTTATGTAATTATTAAACCTAAAATAAATACATTTTGAATAATGCAATAAAGTACTTTTCAACTTAGGTATTATAAAAAAATAAGTAACATTTTTCTACTAGCATTAATATCACAAACATATGTCAATAATGTATAACTGTTAACTAAATATTTATTTTCACAAATATTTCTTTTTTTTATCGTTAAGAGTAGTTAATGGAAGTTTAAGATGAAGCTGGAATACTTTTTAAATATTAGTTAAAATTTTATTAGTTATTATACCACTGATATTTGATATAAAGGAGTAAACACTACTCCGTCATGTGAAACAATCAGTGGTTAACAGTTAAGCACATAAAATTAGAAGATATTTAAAGTCCATCAAAAAATTTTTGAGAGTTGAACGATCCAAGTAAGATCTAATAAAAGGCAGGACAATGATATATTTAGTTAGGAAGTGTGTTAGTTTTTTATCATTTAGTTGGCATTTTATTTATGAAATGCAACAAACTCATTTTTACAAAATAAATGTTTAGTTTCTCTTATTGTTTAAGGGGGAAACCACGTTAGGAGGCTGATTTTCAGGCGTCCCTCATGAATTTTTTTCGTCTGACAAATTGATTAAAATTTAATCAAACACTGACAGTATTTTATCAATGTTTTGAACTAGACTTACAAATTTTTTCAAGACATTTGTGTTGAAAATACCAAAATTATAGGCTGTTGTCCACCGAAGGTCGTCGTCTGAGTTGGTTGTTCACGGGAAATGTGGACGTCGCAATTTTGATATGAAAGCACAATGGTTGTTTTCCTGCATTATAATAGTATATTACGTAATGTGTTATAAAAAGCATATTACGCACGAATGGAAAAGTGCGTAATTGCATTACACCACGTATTATATAATATACTTTACCTACGACCACTACTGTAAATACTTAAAAACACGTCTGCGATCAATGTAAGATTCCTATTACATACGGTAAAAAATCGCACAGCTTGTTAAAAAAATCGTACAGTTTTCCTAGCAACCGCCTAGCAACTGTCAATACAAACAGTATTGTATTGATCGTTGCTAGGCGGTTGCTAGGAAAACTGTATGATTTTTTTACCAAGCTGTGCGATTTTTTTACCGTACGTAATAGGAATCTTACATTGATCGCAGACGGTGTGTTTTTAAGTATTTACAGTAGTGGTCGTAGGTAAACATGTTTTCTAAGAATATGAACCTCATTGCGGATAAAAATTGTGAAAATTTAAGTTTTGACACGTGTTTGAAAATGATGTATCGATTTTCACCATTTTTTTTCACTTATTTTGAATAAATAACACTTAAAATTATGATGTGTAGGTACACATGCATGTGACCCTTTTAAATATCACGTTGGTATCATCACTTGAGGGTTGCTTTTGGTGTGCGGCAAAATGAAACTCTCTCTCTCTCTCTTGACGGTAAATAAAAGGTATCTTTTAATGAAAACATGAGTGCAGTAAAAAGAAGAGGTGCGTGGGTACACATGTCTGCATGTGACCATTTAAATATCACATTAAGAGCACCAGCCTGGACCAGTCTGACAATTGCAAGCGACAAGAAATGGACGAAAATGTGTAATGCAGGGCACACACACTATGGTTCCAGGAAAAAGGCCAGCAAAGTTGGTAGATTGACGTCAGGGACTGGATACTGATACCTGCTAGTGACTCCACAAGGGGACTCTCCAACGAAGGCTTGCCCCGACAATTTTTTCTTTTTACTGCACTTGTATGCAGTAAACGGCTGTTGGAAAAATAAACCTCTAAGGCAAACACCGCTGCTCGTTGTTCCAACGCATGATGACGACAGAAACACAAGTTAACAAAACTTTAGGATCCCCCCTTTTGAACGAGACCATGCACAGCCGCCTGAGACTCTCATCAGCTTCAAAGCGCTCATTTCAAATAAGGAAGTTATCTTAATAATAATCAAAATTGATTAAACTGATTGGGAACCTCTGGAATTGTCCCTGGCTTACATACTACATAAAAAGAGGTGAAAGGTGGTGTATTAATAAATGATAATGAATGTACTAACATGGCCTGTAATAATTAATTAATGGACAAGGTAATAAGAGGCAACGTTATCGGTGGAGTCAGCGGTTACAAAAATGTATCTTTGTATTATTGTGGTGTGATAAAAAAAAGTATTTGCAAAAAATATATCTCCAACGAACGCTCGCCCCGACATTTCTTTTTACTGCACTTGTGTTTTCAATAAAAGATACCTTTTATTTACCATTGACAGAGAGTTTCATTTTGCTGCACACCAAAAGCAACCCTCAGAGATCATCCCAATTGTTGGTTTATGTTCTATGTAATTTAATAAAGAAACACACTTTCAATGTTCATAATGATCGGTTCATAACTTTTTCAGTCAGAGTTTCCGTGAATCAAAAAAATGTTGTTTTGAGAAAAAGGAGTGAAAATTTCCGAAAACTAAAAATATGAGAAAGTTATCAATAATATACACGCTTTCCGATCAATCAGCATTTCTAGCACCATATAACAGTCCTTAGACCCGTTGCACACATGATGGACCCGGCTAACCGGATCCAGTTGTCTGCAGCAAAGTGTACAGTCTTATGGCAGCTTTCACACGTGACGGAAGGAGTTATCCGGCAAATGGCTGCCGGGTTATGGCCGGTCGCCACCACTGCTAGCCCGGCTGCCGTGTACTGGCTAACCGGCGACCGAAGTGGTAGTAGTGAGTAGATTTGTAATGACGCTTTCACACTTGCCGGTTTCAGTCGTCCGGTTTCATTCAAAAGAACAGGACGGGTCAATTATTTTTTTATATATTTCTATGCAACTATCTTGAATGTTTGTATGCTAGAAGTAGATACTGAAAGGAGGAAATTGACATTCTAAAAGAGTTACAAAAAAAAATTCATAAAGTCGCAGAATTTCAAACACTATCTAAAATGCTCTTCCCTTTCCATATTTATTGGATGCACCCAATGAAACCTTTTTTTTTTATTACGACAACATCGGCAGTAGCCAAGCCAAATAATTGTAATGTGTGTCAATTCATCTCTTCATCTTCATCTCTTATCAAAATGTAACTGAGACTAATATCGGCCAAACCGGTTTGAAAATTAAATTACGTGTAAAAAAGGTCCGGCAAGTGTGAAACGACGCTTAGTCTTCCTCATAGGCGTCATTCTGAGCTTGCATCTGCTCTTTTCTTGCTTAATAAGTGACTCAACTACCAAACAAGCGCTCCATGCTACCTGCTGTAGGCCCGAGCGCTGACCCGATGGACCTTCGGTTTTAGGCTCATAAAATCGGAATGAATACAAATTTCATTTTAAAATTTTGGCAGCATATTCTTGAATAGTTATATTAACAATTTATGCAATTAAAAAAATCCAATTTTTTGAACCT
Source organism: Anoplophora glabripennis (assembly GCF_000390285.2). Taxonomy (NCBI): domain Eukaryota; kingdom Metazoa; phylum Arthropoda; class Insecta; order Coleoptera; family Cerambycidae; genus Anoplophora; species Anoplophora glabripennis. The sequence goes on from NW_019416512.1 coordinate 911,128, forward strand.
CCTAATATTGTTTCCCTGCTTAACTGCATAACATGCAATAAAGAAATACGAACGTTTTTATTACTGAAATTTCTGCACTACCGCAATAAAACTCTGACGAAACATTATTTATGACTGTTTTACATGTATAAGCTGATCTACCCCGCATATTTGTTCGTTTTGTCGAGAACATTTGGAATTTGGACACCTCTTTGTTTTAATAACAGAAATTTTATTGTTTTAATATGGTTTTATATGTGTTTTAATAATTTATATGATATAACAGTTTCTGTGAATTAAGTACCGAATTTTACGAAAAAAAAAATCTTCATCCATATATTACCACAAAGTAATTATTTGTAACATTTTTGCAAAAACAACCTGTGCCTAAGATGAATTTGTCACACTCGAAAATCATTTAACTCTCGAGCACTTTTAAACGGACTGATAATGTAAATTTTAGTATCGAATTACAATTTTTTATAACCCAATAGTAACTAACTTCCATTACTGTTTCTTTAATACTGTTTTTTGTCAACTATTTCATTTGTCATTGCTTTTGTTACCCTATTACTGTTAAATTTGTCTTTGGTTTAAAGGAGGAACAAGAGTAAGCGTCAAATCAGCAGTCTGAAGTTTTTGTAATGTGAAATGAATCTTCAAAGGTATCTTATATATAACATTCATTTCTTCTCTCAAATAAAAACACTAGGCCTACTATACATCGGGCCTACTATACATTGCACCTACTTAGATACGACTCGTCAAAAAAATCATATCGTTTTTAGAACATAATTATGATTAACACAACATTCTGAATATATTTCATCCTTCAAGCTATGCTTATGAACTGGAAAGAAATGAAAATACATACTTTCATACAACTGAAATTCTAGAGAGACATTAGGCCATAAACAGTTAAGTTTTAGCGCAAAATTAAAACTATCAGTAATCTAGCTACGCTGAAGCTGGCGGAGAGATTTGAGTGCTTTCCTCAATTAATTTCATAACGATTAATTCGAATATCTGTAGAACTACGTCTTGGTTGATCGTTTGACTTTGGATGGAGGAAACGAAGAGAGTGAGAGATTTAACAAGCGTCGATTTTCCAAACGTCAATTTTACGGCATCTAAAACATCAGTTCTTCTTTAGTTTGACTGAATTTTTATTTTTATCAATAGCATGGCACATTAACCCCAAAATATCACAATTACATATTTCACCCTTAGATGATGTAGAAATCTGTAAGTCTGTAATAATTTTTAACTTACCTGGAATACTGCTCAACAATGCGTCAATGTACACATCCATTTCCATCGGTAATGTGTTCGTTTCGTTACTCTTGGGTATCGTTATCAAATCCGTACACAAACTCTGGATGATTTCGTCTGCCTTCGATATGACAAATCCCTCGATTGTGTTGCCTAACGATAACAGTATAGCCTTGACGAAAGGTTCTTGCAAGAACGGAGAATTTGTGTCTGCCAGTAACTCGCACATAATGTCTAACAGAGTTTTGGTAATGGGAAGTTTTATCTCAAATTCATCCAATTCATCTATAATATAATAAAATAATAAAGAATGTAACAAGCCCTATTTATGATGAAGTTGCACAGTAAATCAATGATTTATACTTGGCTCCAACTGTCATTTGTCTATTATAAAAGACCAGCAAATTATTATTTTTATAGTTTTATAAAAGGCATATGATAAAAAATAGATAAAAATGCTTACTAATTTTGTAGATTTGAAATATTTTTAAAAAATCATTATTTAAAACTTTTTAATAAAAAACTTTTGTTATTGTTGAAGCACTGTGTTTAGTTTATGAGTTTCAATAACTTCTGACTGACTTAGTTTAAGTGAACTTCATAATAGCAATACACCTGATGTAATATGACAAGGTGAGCAAAAAACAAATGGCCAACATTAACTCAAAGAAACAATAATGGTCGAATCTGTCACTGCTTTATTTTATTACATTTATTTTAGTTTCCAGTTTATTGTTGTTTGTAATATATTAGATAACGGCCTTCTGTGTGAAGTACAATTTTTTATTGGAATTAAAATAGAATTTATTAGCGCAGTGTTCTGTTTTATTAAGGGGTTACACCACTGTAGAATTTTCAAAAAATCGTTTTTTTTTTGTTTGCTTCAAAGGTAGTTTGAACCTTCTGGAATATGAGGCAAAAGGTTCTATAAATGAAAAAACTTTTTTTTTTAATTTTGCGCTTTTCCTGAAGCGTGTCGGGTGTCTCTCATACGTTATGAACATACTCGCTCGGAAGGTACCGGTATGCGTGTACAAATTAAGCAAAATTTTCAAACAAAAGTACTTTAGTGTAGTGTCAGTGCCCGTTCATGTCTAAAACTCATTTTAAAACTTAAACGTGTTTTTCTCGAAACACGTTTTTTCAAAACGGCACGCACCATAACTCCAAAAATTTTCAATATTTTCTTTTGAAATATTAACCACATATTTAAAAACAACATTTTGAAGAGAAACACGTACGGATTTTCCAATAAGTTAATTTAAACAATTGCTATAAACAAATGACTGCCCTTTTTCGTCTACAATTTAACGTTTTACTTCAAACACTTGCCAATTTACAAAAAACAATATTTTTACAATCCCGTACGTGTTTCTTTAGCTATACTCATGTAGATTAAAAGCAATTTTTTTTTGTTTCATCTTGAATTTTGCACTAGTTCTAGTGCATGCCGTGGAGCGCCTCAACGGCAACATTCTTCAGGAGATGGCTCCTTTTCTATTACCTTTCCTTCTATTAAACAAAAAAATTGTCAAAAACACGCTTTTTTAGGCCGTTACAGTGGTGTAACCCCTTAAGTTTACTTTTATAGAAAAATTTAACGGTATTTAGTGAAGTGTTTGTGTAGTAAAATCATTTATTTCAGTGTTTAGTGATGATATGGTGTTTGTGTCTTCATTGTTAAAATTGTGTGTGATATAGAAACAAATCAAAAAATAAGTTTGAGAATGCTGCATGTAAACTCCCGATTGGGTGCACTTGATAGTTTGAGGCTACATTAATCTGTTAAGCAACAGGGAGTGAAAATTACAAAAAAACAATTAAATTCTGTTTTCATAACATTATTTAAGAAAGCAAACTTATGATTTGTGCTTTTAAAGGTCAAAGGTAGCCTTGGTTCAAATATGACTCATATTTAAAGGTATATTAACACATTTGACATATTTTAATGTGCAGGACAGTACTGAATGACGAAGAGCACATTTTGGTATAGATTCCCAAAATATTTCTGTAATACGTTCTTATATGAACACTTTTTACAATTTTATAAACATTTTCTCCCATTCACTGTAACATGTACCAGGCTTTGTTGTCTTGTTTTACAACTACATACCAACACATAACCACTTGTGTGAAAATTCCTCTATTCCCTGCAAATAGAGCCACTAAAGGAGGATTAGGCACAGACTCCACCAAAGCGGAGACGAGACGAGAGGAGAGGAGATGTGTTAGAAACAACCAATAAGATTTCCTTATTTACATATCTCGTCTTCGCTTAGCTTCAGTGGATGCGGTTGAGCAGAGAGGAGAGGAGATGTCTCATATTTGTTTAGCGCGAACAAAACAGAGATGTAAGCTGTGCCTCACAAATTGGCGAACGCGCGCAGCGGAGGCGAGAGGAGATGTGAGCGTGCAGGCTGCGACGAGCGGCTGCTCTTCAGACTCTAGTTCTTCTTCTTCAAGTAAAACAAGATACAGTTTTTGGAATAGTGACATGACTAACGTCTGCCTTTCGTGCCAGATCGCACTAAACTATACGTATGTTCGCTCATCTCAATATCCAACGCTCGCCGCACGCAGCTCAGTTGTTAAGCATCTCCTCTCCTCTTTGCTTCGCACATCTCCGTTTTGGTGGAGTCCGGACCTTATGAGAGAGAAATTGCATCTACGATATTCTAAATTATGACTCGTTTTCTGTTGAGTCGAACAAAAATGCCATCTCGTGATTTCCATGAATAGAGTGAAATGTATATGGAAGGAGGCAGGAAAATTAATAACAACAGAAAGGACAAGAAAAGTGTGATTAGAAGTAAAAAAAACATACTTGAAAAAACAATGTATAAAACAATAAAGAACATAAAATGAATAAAGCATAGGAGTAAAAAATGTGTTTAAACTTGAAAATAATATTTTTAGTTACCTTCAAATTCCAAATGGGGCGGAAACACAGCGCTACCGGAAGCTTGGAAAGTATCCAGAGAATCTATCGCCTCATAGGCTGTGTCAATTTCTGTGTCTAAAGTGCAGTACTCTTTTCGTTCGGTAAGTAATTTTTTCATGCGGGTCAAAATGTCTGCTTCCTAAAATGTTTGCATTTAGTTTGGGAAATTTTTAAATCAAGACGACTTACAGTTTGATCCGACTGTATGAAAATCCAAGCATTATCCGACTGTTCCACCTGGATATTTCCTGGCAGAGCTGTTTTTATAGTGTTAATTGTTTTGTCGAATACACCAGTCGCTGTCTTGGCACAAAATTTGTAAAAACTGGGCATCACACCGTCTACATCTTCCACATCTGAGATGTTCTCCGTTTCAATAGATTTTTGGGGAAATTCATCGGGCGGCCTAGAAATCATTAACATCAACCACTTTTAACACAACACAATTTTTATAAATACTGGAGGGGTAAAATATCAAAAATATTTCGCTAAAAGGCAGAAATCTAGAACTTTACAAAGTTAGTTCTGAGTTTTTTTATTACAAAAGGGACTAGATCTCACAGATCGTAATGTTATCTTTTATCAACTTTTATACTTTGAGTGATCATGCTAAGAAAATTAGTGCAGTTAGTTGGTTATTTCAAGCTAAGCTCATTACTTTTGGGTCACCTTGTATAGAAAAACTGTTAAGCCAAGTTTATACCTAACATTAAAAAACGTTATCCTATCATTTGCTGATGATTTTTTGGTTCCATAATATTTAGCCTGTACAAATCTGGAAACATAAATGTGTTAAGACATAGACAGAGCCCTCTGTTAAGAAAATGAATCGCAAGTGTAACAAATACACCAAACTTACATGGGGCTTAATGCAGGTGTCGACAAACTGGACTCCGAAGATCTCTGCTGTAAAAGAGATCTTAGCTTTGCAATGCTAGTCGCTAGATCCGCTGTGTCTTCATATTCTGGGTCTGGACTATCTGTTCCAATTTCAGGCTGCTCCATTGATATGAAGGGAATTTGTAGGTCTTTAGGTTGAACGCTTTTGTCATCAGAATTTTTTGGTTTTTCCTAAATGAAAACATGATTAAAACGTGAAAAAAGTACAGAGTAAACCATGGAAATTTAATACATTTTTAAGGAGTACACTAAACATGATTACACGTAATACTTCTGAACGTACTATAACAGTGACAGCTATTAGCAATTTTCTCAACAGACAGAAAACATAACCTAAATTTTTTTTAAAACACAAACATAAATGTTCAATATCAGCAATATCACTTTTTGGGAAGGATGAACTTTAAGGAACTGTGTGATTTCTTTGAGCAAATCAAAGAGATGAAAACTTCAACTGAGAAAATTACACTTATCCGAAACCGTTTCAAAGAATTTCGAGAATCCGGCGTCGAGTCGTTTCCAATTTTGAGACTGATTTTGCCTAATTTGGACCGAGATCGAGATTCTTACAACATGAAGGAAGCAAAGGTGGCGAGAACCCTTATAAAAATGTTGGATTTGCCACCGGGAAATGATAAAACCGTCCTCAGTAAGTCTTTCATGATGGCAGGACAAGCTGCTGATTTTGGCGACGTTGTTTATTCTGTGATAAGAAAGTATTTATCTATCTTTAAAACCACTTTAACGATTCAAGAACTTAACATATTTCTCGATGATTTAACTAAGAGAAAGTCAGAGTCTGAAGCTGAAGAGATATTGATGAAGATTTTTAAAAAATCATCACCAGAGAATATAAGATGGATTATAAGAATCATTTTAAAAGACTTAAAACTTGGAATTGGCTCTAACAGCATTTTGAACAGCTACCACAAGGATGGTGCCTCATTTTATGCCAGTAATAACAGTTTGAGAAAAGTTTGTGAAGTCTTGGCTAATCAAAATGTAAAATTACATGAACTAGAAATAGAAATCTTTGAAGCGTTCCGTCCTATGCTCTCTAAGAGAATCGATGCTACAAACTTCAAGAAAGGGTTTCCAGAAGACAAATTATTTTACCTTGAAAACAAATTCGATGGGGAAAGGTTTCAATTACATATGAGTGACGACAAATTTAAGTATTTCTCAAGAAACGGTTTTGATTATACAGATAATTTAGGAGAGTCATATGAAACAGGTAGGTCAAAATTACATTCACAAATATTTTATAATATACGAAACAATTTTAGGTATTCTAACACCAAAATTGAAAGGCTTATTTAACGATAAAATAAGAAGAGTAATACTTGATGGTGAAATGATGCTCTGGGATAATAGAAAAAATAAATTTGGTTCAAAAGGCATGACTTTGGATGTCAAAAAACTGAATGAAAAAGGACCTTATCAACCTTGTTTCTGTGTTTATGACATTATTCTACTAAACAATGAAATTCTAACGAATAAACCCTTAAAAGAGAGGGTGGGACAACTCAAAGGAACTCTAAAAAGAGAAAAACCTGGTGTGATAATGTTCAGCCAAATAAAGGAAGTTAGCACCAGGCAAGAGATAATCGACGAGTTGAACAATGCAGTGAATAAAGAAGAGGAAGGTATAATTATTAAGGACCCAAATTCTATTTATAAATACAGCGATAGGAAAAGCGGTTGGTTTAAAATGAAGCTGGAGTACTTTGAGGTAAAATTAACGCAATAAAGCAATATATTTATTATAACAAACTATTTTAGGATGTTATGAATGATTTAGACTTAATCGTGATGGGTGGACAATATGCTAGTTCAACGTCGGACCAACTAAATTCGTTTGTGGTAGGCATTCGGTCTGGTTCGGCAGAAAACGGCAAGCCCCTGTACTTAGCACTCGGCAAAGTCAGTTCTGGTCTCACCGATGTCGACCTGGACAACTTAAATAAGAAACTAAAGTCGCAAGGTGCCGATTTTGCAAAATTTTCATCTAAAAACTTATCGTTTGGTCGGGAAGTTCCAAATATTTACATCGAACCTGAATTTTCGTTAGTGTTTCAAGTTAGAGCTACCGAACTGATCAAAACTACAGATAATTCTTTCAAAACACCTTACACCCTAAGGTTTCCAAGGGTTTTAAAAGTCAGAGAGGACAAACCTGTAGATGAGTGTTTGACAATAAACGAACTGATGGAGCTCACCACAAGCAATAAATCCGTTATAAAACTGAACAAAAGAAATATCGATTTGGAAGAGATACTGAGGACTAAGACCAGGAAGATGAAGAGAAGAGATATTGTCATGCCGACAATTTTAGACGACTCGAAAGTGTCGGATCTCTTAGAACGTTACACTATTTTTGTCCTAAATGGTTCGAAACAATACGATAAAGAAAAAATCGAGAACCTAGTAAAAAAAGCTGGTGGTACTGTTTCTTATAGAGTCAACGATAAAGTGGACATTGTCCTTGTGGGTACACACACGGAAAAAATTAAAGAAATTACTTGTACCAGGAATAAATTCGATGTAGTGAGCACTGACTGGTTGCACAGAGTTATTGAAGATGGAAATCTTCTAGGATACGACGAAGAAGAAGTTTATAGCTTAGGGTACAGCTACAGGAATTGTTTAGCCGATGAGCTTGATATATATGGCGATAGTTTCACCACTGAAGTAACAGTGACAAAATTGAAAAAGATTTTTAGCAACATAACTGTGATGAAGGAATTCAGCAATCGGAATAGTATGATTTCGTTGAAGTCAAAGAGAAATTTTGAAGGCCACATAGCATATTTCGATAAATATTTACAAATCGATGACGTGCACAGTGATAATGTTTATGAATCGTTTCTGGACGAACTGGAATTTCGTTACTACAATGGGTCGGTTAGTGATAAAATAACTCGGCATGTTAATATGGTCGTTTATGAAAGTGAAGAAAGGAAAAGTATCATTGACGATTACTTAAATTCTATTAACAGGAGTGATATTAAGGCTGTTCCAAAAAGTTTCATTTATGATTAGGGTTCGTAGTTAGGCCTGCGAAAGCAATAAAGGAGGTGAATTATAAGACTGAGTTTTTTGTGGATTTACAAGTTTTTAGAGAAATTGTTCTTGGAATTATTTCTTTCTGTATTTCTGTAATACCTTTTATACTTTTTTTGATGTAATAAACTTGTTATTTAGTACAATATTTGTTCTAGAATATGACTCAAATGATGATTATTGCTTAGATTTTATCAATTCAATTTTATTTGAAGTGCAACTTAAATGAATAATTCATTCGTTCTAATCAGAGATCAGTTTTATTAAAAAAAAAAGATTCGTAAAGATTTTCATTGTGGATAATTTATATCCTCTTTTGTATCATTATTAAATTTTATATCTTTAGGGGTAACACCACTCTAAAATGCTAAAATAAAGCGTCATTTTAAGATTTTTTTTAATGGATGGAAAAGTAAGAGGATAATAATATTCAAGGATATTATTAACCATGTCTTTAAATGTTAAAAAAATGTATTCGTTTATAGTATAAAATTGGCTCTGGAGTCATTTTCTCGAGGCATGTTGAATTTGAACTGCTCTGAGACACGCAGTATAAGTAATGCAAAGGATCCCGCCGGAATCTTTATGTAAATTGGTTTTGGTCAAATGGTTTGAAACCAGGTGGTTTTTGTAGCTTTTGAGTGGTAGATTAATAGTGTCAATGGGCGTCAAGCCCTAAAAATTTGTGGTTCAAACTTGCAGCTCGCAGAAGCTACAATGTTTTAGATTTCACTACTTGCATAGTAAAAAAATACTACATTTTGGCTCAATACCCAATAACCCAATAAACCAATAAACTATCGCCGACATATCGAGATCTCTGACTGAAAGGGTTAAAAACGATATTGAGATGATCTTCCAGATCACAATCACTACAATCGATTTTTTACGATTATCATTGTACAATAAAAATCATAGCGATTGCCGTCTGCATTTGCGTGACCCGATGTGCACCACGGGGATGTTGCTAGATCGGACTTAGCACATCATGTAGCCCTAAAAAGGGCTGATTTTCAGAATTGAAAGATCCTGTCTAGCAGGAATCTAATGCCTTAACCTAATACTTCAATATTATTTTCGTTCTTATTGCGTGCATCTGATGTTGAATTCAGCAAGGATTCATCGGGGTACTTGATATTATTTTGATGCCACGCATAGCTATAAAACCACAAAATGCAGACGATATGAGTGCATGTATCGGCATCGTCAGCGTTAATTCTGTCAGAAAAAGATATAAAATGCTCTATTAATAGTTTAAAAAATAATTCTTTTCTATCTCTCTTATCTCACCAATATGTAATCTTGAAATAGGATTAAGCAATTAACTAATGTTTACTTTTTTAAAAACATTTATCCATCAATACCTTTACAAAAGTACGAGAAACTTCATTTAATACTTTTGATTAATCGATTGATTGATTCAGAAGTACGTTTTGGTGGATTTAATGTAAAAAAATGTTAATCTATCTATTAATTCTTTTCAAATATATTAAATGATAGCTTAATACTTTTATGCATAAAGTAACATTTTATTTCAAAACCTCAGTATTTGCTTCAAGCCACTAATAGCAACATAATATTTTATGCATGCTGCGGCGACTAGCCGAACTTTAAGCCAGAAACAACTAGATGACGATAAAATCGCGAGGAAAAATGATAAAGAGTTTGCTGACGAGCATACAAATGAACGGAATAAGATGTTATTGCACATGTTTATCTGGTGACTGGACTTTAGGCACATGCGCTCGTATTGCCTGCATTTTTGGTTTTTAGGCTACAAGCGGCTTCGAAATAATATCAAGTACTCCGATGAATCCCAAGATGTGCTAAGTCCGATCTAACAACCTCCCCGTAGTGCACATGGGGTCACGCAAATGCAGACGGCAATCGCTGCAATTTTTATTGTACAATAATAATTGTGAAAAATCGATTGTACTGATCGAGATTTGAAAGATCATCTCAATATTGTTTTTAACCCTTTCAGTCAGAGATCTCGATATATCGGCGATAGTTTATTGGGTTGTTGGGCACTGAGCAAAAATGTAGTATGTTTTTACTATACTATGAAGGTGGTGAAATCTGAAGCATTGTAGCGTTAGCGAGCTGCAACTTTGAACCATGAATTTTTAGGGCTTGACGCCCATTGACACTATTAATCTACCACTCAAAAGCTATAAAAACCACCTGGATTCAAACCATTTGACCGAAAACCAATTTACATAAGGATTCCAGCGGGGTCGTTTGATTATAAAAAATTTTTTTCTTAATCTGGTTAGATTTTGAAAACATTAATTTTTGTATGATTGGCGAGCATTTGAAGTAAAAAGTTCAATTTTTGACAAAAAAAGAGGAATCGTTTGTCAATAAATAATGCTACAATCAACTCATCGAAAATCCTGTATTTACTTCTCTTTAGAGTGTTATTTTAAAGATATGGTCAAAATTTTGAGTGAATAGAACGAAACTTGTTGGAATTATGCTGCATGCCGTTTTAAAAAATCGTGTTTCGAGGAAACTGCCTTTAAACTTTTGACCACGCTTCTAATTGAACACAAACATTATGTTAGTAGTATTAGAGAAATTAGAAACCAAAAAAGGTAAGTCATTAAGCTATACCCTTTCAGCAGGTATCTGTAGATGCCCCAGGTAGTAATTTCGAAGCAGTCCAACGTGCTCGGGAAAGACTTCGGAATTTCAGATTAAAAAAATTTGTGCAAGCATAAAAAAATTAATTTTCTGAAAATAACCAGTGAAAGAAACGAACATATCAGTGAAAGAAACAAACATATTTTTTAAATGATTTAAGTATTAATAAATAACTTACCAATAATATCTGACCATCATAGTTGGGCGAATCTGTCTGAATAGGATTAATCCAAACAGACTCCAGGCTATCCTCCGAATTCATTTTTTCCGGTGACTCGGACCTGGCAAGTCTGGCAGGCTTCTTCTTCGGTTGTTGCTTGTTAGCGTTTGACGAAATGCTCAGAGTAGCCTTAGCGTTTTCAATGTTATCCTGTAGACCAGTAAGCCGAAGTCCTTTTCGAAATCCAGCTCGGCCAAAATCCAAAATGCCCTCCACCACCCCCGCCGCCTCGTCCTAAAACAACTGACAGTCTACACACCACTCAGTCATTTGTTTTCATAGTAAAGCGGATGGCTGATTGATGAAGCATTCTGTACAAAAGTAAATTTGAGAGAAGACAGTAAATGTTTTAATATCCAAAAAAATACATATTTATAAGATTTTTGCAATAAAGATCAAAATGTTCGCTGCATTCTCTCAAGTTTGAAAACAGTACAGTAGGAATTGTTATGCAGGGTGTTCTATGGCAGTTTCGCAGATGTGTAAAAGGGTAAATTAAAGAATAGTTTAGGGATTTTAAACATTTAAAAACATTCTATAGTCTGCTTTGAAATGATGTAGAGCAATAATTCATAATCGGTCATAGGTAGAGTTTGAGTAAATAAGGTAGTAAATACTTATTAACAAGTCAGTGCATCTAAAAATATTAAAATTATTGTCTTTATTAAGTTTTCAAAATGAAATTAATGAATTTATTAAACATTTTTCTGATTTATGTGATCTAATGGAATTGTAATAAAATATCGCATTTGTGATATAATTTTGTTGAGCTACAGTTCCTAAAAGACATTGCAAGTCAAATTCATAAAAGAAATTTACCCTATAGCTGCTATACTGGGTATTTTTATTATATGACCTAATTTTTATATTCAGGAAGTGTAATATTCCGATGTATAGAGACCACTGTGAACAATTTCAATTATTTTGGCAGCAATAAGTAAGTCGGAGGCCATGAAGATCTATTGATCTCTAGTAGCTAACGAGTAAACTTTTGCTGTAAACAAAAAGTGATATTAGACAGACTGTTAACAGTGTTAAAGGCACCATCAGGTATAGTCTTTCCAATATCAATTGAAGAACCAAGAGGTTGACAATATGTACCAGGTTCAGTCGCTGACGCAGCAACTTGGCATTGAAATATTTGAAAAACTTGTTCCCATATTTATTTAGCCATACCTATATACAGGTCTGGTCGAATTAAACATGGATGTAGTAGAAATGTATACGCCCAGTTGAAGAATGGGAGCACGGGCAAACGAAATACAAACACAGCTGCATTGGTCTACTGGGCAATAAATCTCAGCTGTTGACAAGTGGCTGACAAATTGTCCAGCAGTGCAGTGCAGCAATGCGGAGTTTGGTGTGATTCAGGTAATTTTAATTTATTATAGGCACCTTCTATTAATCATTCATATAATTGCGAAAAGGAGAAATAATAATATTACAACATGGCATATTGGAGACTTTCTGAAATGGAACAAAACGAAATTTACCATTAATATAATACAATTATTTGGGGACATAATTAAAATATGTTGTTGGCCAAATGAACATATAGTAGAAATTTTCTACACATTATACAATATAAATTATTATAATTTTTTACCTTTAGCAGAAAACTTTTTTTAGGGACGCATATTATTATGAAAGTCATTAAATTTGATTATTAGGCGTTTTTTGACATGTTCAACTGACTTTGGAAAAACTATAAAGGCTGTGGTAAAATACTAGCGCTAATTACAATGTGGAGGGAGATTTACTGTCATTTGTATCTATCATTAAAATGTGAACGCATATGTTTTTTATGAATATTCCGAACGAATGATAGATTTGTTATTGTAATGGTTAAAACTAGTTACCAGTAAAGACTTATTGAAAAAACGCTTATTATTTTTTAGAGGAAATACTATAATAATTCAATGATTATTAGATAAATATAACATGGTAAAAAAATCATAAAATCATTATACTTCGACTGACATTCTACCAATGAGAGTTTAACTTGCTGAAATACATGTAAAATAAGAGAAATTGTAATAAGAACAGAGGCAAGAATGTGGGAGTTTGCTGGTGTTATTGATGGAATAGTAAAACCTATCGTTATTAATCTGTAATAAGTCAGTTCTCAAGAATATTCTAATGAAGTATATTTTAATTTTGAGGTTTTATTACTCTATCTCATTCCAAAACAAAATACCTATAAATTATTTGTATAATTTGTTTGTAATATCAAAATTCTATTCTTCAAAGCCTTCATAAATGATTACAAGCCACGTGACCAGTAATTTTATCGGTAAAATTAAAAATTACATAACATTCTATTTCACCGGCTGGTGTAATTTTTCATGAAATTCTATTCAACCAATCAGTGATCTCATTATCTCGAGCAAAGAAGTAACAGTTTGTCATTGTTCATTGTAAACGATTTATTAATACTGGCTCAGCGGTCAAGTGGCTTGTGAACATTTATGAAGACTGTATACTTGTCTAAAAAAAGTTAGTGAGTAGTTAATCAACTACAATTTTATTACAAATATAACTTGTTCTTGAACAAAGCCTACAATAAACAAGCAATGTAGGTGATTTTTTTTAAAATTTGTAAATAAGCATATAAGTAAAACCTCTCAAGTAGCATGCACATACCTTTTGCTGCAATTCGATGTATGTACGATATACAATACACAACAAGTGGATGTATGAAAAGTGTAATAAGTTAGACAGTGTAACATTTATAACAAAGACATAATTTTAGAAATTACCTGGAAGTCGCCGATTTTGTTTAGCGCGTTATTTACTGTGGATTCTTGAAGGTCCTTGATGTTGTGCAAAGTATGCACTGTTGCATCACCTAATACACAAATAATAATTTTTTTCTGTAATGCAGATACTAAAAGTAAACTTACTGATTGGCTTGATGGAACTTTTCAAGCCTTCCATTGTGGTGTGTGTTGTGTGTTTCATTTCATTTAACAAAATATTAGCAGCTGTTGGTGGCGATCCGTCACTACTGTGTTCTGCTCTTACTAAAAACGTTATGACAAAATAAAAACAAATTTTATCGTCATTAACAGCTTACCCGTGTCCCAAAATGTACTTTTTCCAATAGGTCTTCCTGTTTCAGGGATACTTTGTAAAGCATCCAATGGGTCTTGGCCCAAGGATATACCAAGGATGTCTTTGGAGTCATGCCAGGTTTTGGTATTTCTGCTTTTTGGTTCATATATTTTTACAGGATCAGTTCTAGTTCTGTGCTCTTCGATTGGTTTTTCTTTAGGTTCTTCTGCCACATCTATTCTCTGGAAATTATTAATAATACAGAAGAGACAATAAATAATCTGCTATATCTTTTAATAAAAAAACATTCGAGAACTCACTTTCTTTAAAGGGCTCCTTTTTCTCTCTACAGACAAAAAATGATCTTTCTTCGGTGATTTTGTTTGAACTGATTCATTTTTCTTTGGCAAAATTTCAGTTTTAACTTCTATTTTTGCTTCACTAGTTTCAGCAACTTTTAAAATGTCCACTGTATCTTCTCCCTCTACAGGGTTTCTAACACAATCTGTCTTTTCAGTGCTAATGTCAATAGGTTTATCTATTTGCTTTGGTTGGTCTTCAGTCACTTTTTGAGCATCTTTTGAATCTCTTACATCATAGTATTGCGTGATTGATATTCTGGTGTATTTTGATAAGTTGTACTTTTCCTTAATACCACTAGAGGCAATCAGATTCAGGAATATGTAGTTTAGTATCTCTGGATTCGAACTTAAATTTAGGATATGTAATACAAGTTTTCTGGCTAGAATTGACACGAGCACGTGACATGGTAGAGAGTTCCATAGCTCGGAATTTATGAAATGCCTGAGTAAATTTGTTGTCAGCTGGTGTATGAAGTAGTCTTTAGGCTTTGACGAACTGCATATATGAGAATATCTGCAAAAAGCAGAATGAAGGTTTTGATGTAAGTATATTATGTAAAATTGATTTTTTACCTGTATAACTCTTCAATATTCCCATTATATTTTTCTTTTCTCTTCAAACTTCTGCGAAACTCTTTCAAATGTTTCAAATAGATATTCAAGAACCCATGCAACAAAACTTTATTATTAACAGAGAGCTGCACCTCTGCTAACCTATTAATAACCTCTTCTAAAAACAACTTGCTTTCTTCTGTAAAATCATCATCCTTACTTATGTTAGTGTACCACTTATTGATAAAATATCTGTCGATATCTTTTGTTAACTCTTTTACTCTATCGGGATTAGGTTTTAGCTCACTCTTTTGTTTTTTCAGAGTTGTTTGCTTGGCGTTAAATTTTTTTAAGCTAAATTCCAAAGGCTCGTTTTTCTGTAACAACTTATGCAGGCCAACCAACGTCAGGCACATCGAGGTGAACCACACGAGCACAGAGCATATTATAAATGTTAGGCAACTGACGGGCAAAATGGCAATTTTAGTGTTTAATAGAGATGTGAAAGCCAGTAAACAAAAGCCAAGGAGCGAAATTTTCCAGTCTAACAACACATTAGCTACTATAGACATACTTCAAACTGAATAGATACCTAACTGATCAATAATTTGTTGATATGTATAACACGAGTTATCGTGCATTTACGATATCAATTGTATCTCTAGTCTTCCCTTTTTCTAGTCATGTGTGGTGGAGATTATTTATATTCCAAATTTTTTATGTTTTTTGTTTACATTTTTTTCCCCGTTTATATTTTGATTTTTGACTTTGACATTAATATGACAGCTGACACTACTCCACTGCTGACAGTCGAAAGTGTAACAAATTCCAGTAAAATTTTGTTCTGTGATGCCAAAACTTTTTTTTATAAATGCATTTTGCATTTAAATTTTAAATGCTATACAATTTTTAATGCTAGGGAACAACATAATGCAATACACAACAGTAAAATTAGAATATATATATTTGATTTGTTAAATGCAGAGGAATGTTTTATTTCCTCTATTAACTCGCCATCTTATAGCAAGCTTTCTAACTTTATGCAATACAAAAAAGATTACTGGTTTTCTATTTTTAATGGCGGTAAAACGTTGACTGAAATAATTCAGATAACGGTGGTAATAGGAATATTTAACATTTTTTTAAAGAGTTCAGTTCAATAAGGAAATGAGACCAATTATTTTCTGCAGAAAAATCTTGACCTCTCTCGGAAAATACTCTTCAGCCTCGCAAAATATTCTTTGAATTCTTATTGTCATTGAAAATACCTAGTAGTACATATAATAATTGATTTGATTTAAGGCTAGGTTGGCTAGGTAAAAAATGCACAGATATTATACAAAAAACTTTAATAAAGTTAAAAGTGCAGCCCAATTAAGTACCTAATCACGTTTAAAGTAAACTTTATTTTATAAACAAATGCCGTAACTTGTTAAAATAAATAAATAAACATCTGAAAATATATCTATATCAAAAACATTTTATTGATATATGAGTTATCTCATAATTATAACTTTTTAATACAAATTTCGCTTTTGCTCCAGTGAATCCTTTCCGTCTGTGAATATTCTAGATATACCTAACAAACCAATCGATTAAATAAATTGTAGAAAGCGAAAAAGTGCGTGACGTAATTTATTTGAATCTAGACTGTCGGTGATAGAGAAAGTAATATGTATGTATAACAATGCATTGATCGTACGGCAATTGAAGTTATAAAAAATACTATACCGATTCTATTTTGACGCCAGTTGATAATTATTACCTTGATTTGACCCTAGAAGTAACAGACGCGTTTTATCAAAACTACTTTAACGTGAAACACTAGTGAGGAATTCTTTCTCCTATCCAAGGAAAGTGATATGGTAACTTACCTCAAAGTGCGTGAGTTAAAATAGCGTTGTGAAACTGTGATAAACACCATCAGTTTTGCAGTTTACTTTCATCTATTTGGACTACCTCCAATCTTTTGGTAGTTTTGGGTGAGTAACTAAATTTACTACATTTAGAAATTGTACTATATTGTATAAGAATTTTACGTAACTGTCAGAAAGTTTTCCCGGAAAATGTTACGCGCTGGTTGGTAAAAAAAATTAAGTGTACCAAAAGATGTGCAATTTTAATAACAGGTATAACTATAGTTTCGGGGGGTACACCCGCTATGTCATTACAGAGAAATTTTTCATGTGTTTCTTCACATGTGTGTCAATAAAATTAGATAAACGCATTAGAAACTTTACAATGCACCTGTGCTATTGCATAAAAAGTGCAAGGTAAAGAGAGTTTTCTTGTGGATTTTATATAGGAAACCTTTGATATTTGAAAAGTGAAAAACAAAGTATATTTGTTAACTTTAAAAATAAAGTGGAATTCTCCTAACAGTTGTTTAAATATAACCAGTGGCGTCGAAAATAGGGGTTTGGAGACATGATTTTAGAAAACAGTGCTATCCGAAGTCGGACAACACTTTATTTTATTTTCCAATCGAAATTTTTATCTACAATTTTTTTAGTAAAATGGGATAATTCAGTTGATTCTAATCACTGGGAAATTATAGCTAGATAGATATACTTTTAAAATAGCTACAATAGATTGATTGATTGATTTTTAAAAGATACCTATTGTTTGCTTACAAGAAGCATTATTATTACGCTATTTATTCATTACTTATGACGACCTGTCAAAGTAATAACATCTTATGTAATAGAGTAAATTTTATAGTTCGTCAGATAATAGAAAGTTCGTATTTCGATGATCAGAAATATTTTTCATTATGCAAATCGAATATTTTATGCATAATTAATCATTAATCAGACTGATCTACATTCGCTTAACAAATATCTGATATACATTAATCTGGAAATATAGGCTATATCGTTTCAAACTTTTTAGCCCATTATCCCGAAAACCAAAAAAATATCTAAATTTAATTTACAAGAAACGATGAGAAGAATGAGAAAGATATTCAAAAACGGTTTCCTAAAAATCTTATCAAAATCTAGTTACCTATGCAAAATATACATATAACCTCATCCTTAACTGATGATTTTGCGGAAAACAACCACTAGCTATATGCTCCGACTAGCATTGAATTATACCAACAATACCTAGTAACCAGCTAGAAATTAGTAATCACCTAAAATAAAAATTAAATATGATGTGTCTAAATATTATTAATTCAAAAATACATATGTACTTGATATACCGAAATTATATTGAATAATTTGGTATCTCTTGTATTCTTATAGCTCTAATATCACCCTCCACAAAGGCCAACACGCAAAAATAGCAAAGTTAGATAAGATCTTACTATTTCTGCATTTTATTTACTTGTATACTACACGTTCGGAAAGTTCCCATGGTGCATCGGCCGTTACGTGAGAGCGATAAAGTAAGTCATAGAAATCCGTGCGATAGACAACGATGGTTACATTGAAGACGTTTCATAATCTGAATAGTCACTCCCATTTCTAAGCCGAAACGGGCGGTGACTATTCAGATTATGAAACGTCTTCACTATAGTCATCCTTGTCTATCGCACGGATTTCTTTACTTTACTTCGTCGCTCTCAGGTAAAGGCAGATGGACCATGTGGATTTTCCAACCCTGTATACTAAAATGTACGTTATACAGGGTGATTCATTAACAATGGGAAAATCGAAGGCTGAAGATACTACACGTGAAATGGTGACCATTGGCGCAAACATGCCTTATCCGAAAGTTGATAGTTTCGGAAATACAGGGTGTTGAAAGTTAAAATTTTAAAACATTTTTTTGCGATTATTCTGAAAATATGTAGGTTAGGAACTTGAAAATTTGTGAAACTATATTTTTTTAGGCGACAAATAAGATGCTTGTAGTAATTTCAGCATTGCTCATAGAGGGCGCCACTTACAACCAATTTTCCGGAAAATTTAGTTAATAACTTTTTACCCTGTATGTCTAACATAAAACTTGATTCAAAACCTGAAAGAACAATCATTTTTCCATTAATTGTGTATTCATGTTTCATTTCGGTATCTCGATCCGCTTTCGAGAAAAATCGATTTAATGAACACTATGTTTTGATAATACGAGAAATTAAAAGCGAAACAAACCAAGTGTTTTTTCGTGTTATTACAACAATTAACAATAAAGCAAATGAAATTCGTAATAAATTGATAATAATGATCAGTGTTCGAAGAATCCACCGTTGACATTTACACACTTTACACAACGTTTTCTGAGAGATCTTCGAATTTGAAACAACATATTGGCATTGCGTTTGATTTCGTTAGCAGCGATTTGTATCTTTTGCCACAACTCTTCACACGAACCAATAGATTCTTCCAAATAGAAAAATGAAGAGGATTGAAGTCCGGACTTCTGGGTGGCCAAGTAAAAATGCTTCCACACCTTGAAGAAGTTCCACTTTATTTAAGAAGAGACATGTGGTTCATGCACGACGGAGCTCCACTGCATTTTTCTTGGCCAGTGCGTGCATATTTAGATGCCCTTTCTCCAAATCGCTGGATTGGCCATATAAGCATTTTTGCTTGGCCATCCAGAAGTCCGGACTTCAGTCCTCTTGATTTTTCTATTTGCTCTCGATTGAAAGATATAGTTTACAAATAATCTATTGGCTCGTGTCTTCACACACAGTTGTGGCAAAGAATACAAATCGCTGCCAACGAAGTCAGACGCAATCCCAATATGTTGATTCGAGCTCAAAAATCTCTCAGAAATCGTGTAAAGTGTATCAGTGTCAACGGTGGATTCTTCGAACAATTACTTTAAATCATAATTACGTATTTTATTTGTTTTATTATTAATTGTTGTAATAACACGAAGAAACACTTGGTTTGTTTCGCCTTTAATTTCTCATATTATCAAACATAGTATTCGTTAAATCGATTTTTCTCGAAAACGGATCGAGATACCGAAATGAAACAAGAATACACAATTAATGGAAAAATGATTGCTCTTTCAGGTTTTGAATCAAGTTTCATGTTAGACATACAGGGTAAAAAGTTATTAACTAAATTTTCGGTAAAATTGGTTGTAAGTGGCGCCCTCTATGAGCAATGCTGAAATTACAACACGCATCTTATTCGTCGCCTAAAAAAATATAGTTTCACAAATTTTCAAGTGCCTAACCCATATATTTTCAGAATAATCGCAAAAAAACTATTTAAAATTTTAACATTCAACACTGTATTTCCGAAACTATCAACTTTCGGATAAGGAATGTTTGCGCCAATAGTCGCCATTTCACGTGTAGTATCTTCAGCTTTCAACTTTCCCATTGTTAATGAAACACCCTGTATATATACCTATATAATGTTAAAATAATTGTTTGCTTACAAGCATCATCCATTATGCTATTTAATAACTTATGACGATCTGTCAAAAAAATAATAGGTACCCATCATATGTAACAGATTAAAAAATATGTTTATTTAAAGAAATACAGAAACTAATAGATAGATCTGTAAATACAGATATTTCGTTTGAGCTTTCCAGTCTTACATTTCGAAAACTAAAATAGATATCTAAATTCTGTAAAAAAGTCGTGTATTGATTGTATACAAGGTGATTCAAAATGCAATATAAATTAAGGGCACTCTGATACATAAATTAGCGTTCGAAATTTGATATTTAGGGAGTTACGATTTCTTGAATAGGGTGAAAATATAATCTTTAAACGTTTTGAAAATGTCTTTCTCTACGATTATCATGGCTCCAATAGTATGATGTATTGCGGTTAAACATGCCATTGTTAGAAAAATTACTTTCATCTGTCCATAAAATAATTTTTGGAAAGTTGGTATTATTATTTAAATAGGTACCAGCGACAAAACTGTATTCGTCATTTTCATGAAGATGTTGAAACAAATTCGCCTTGTAAGGAAACAATTTATGTTTATGTAGAACTTTATACACAACGTACTCGGTTAAATTACGATTCCTGGCTAATTTCCGTATGGAAGTATTCGGATTTTCTTGCATACTTAATAGTAGGTAGATCTAATTCTTGATTTTTATTGCACGCATATCCTAAAGAAACTCTTTTCTTCTTTAGCGTTTCATACTGTATTAGATTTGCTTCAAGTTTACTCAACTTTCTTCTTTTAGGGGTAACTCTATTAGGATAACGTTTTATACGATATACTAACTGTAATAATGGACGATTAGTAGGTAGTTTTTTTACAAAACTTATTTAAAAACATACTGCAGTAAATATACCAAGTTAGGTGTATAGGTAACATTAATAAATGACAGTAAACTTTCAAAATTAGTTTAGTATATGTGTAGTCCATAATAGTTTAAAACTATTCCTTTTAATAAATAGTTCCGCAACTTACATAAATATTGTTACATAAATGTGTCTATAAGTTCAACGTTAACATTAAAAAAGTTTCATTGCATCCATACTCCTAAATTAATTTTTAAGACTACTTTTTTAGTCATAAAATTTCAAATGCCTCGGAAGTCAGTAGTTTCTCGAAAATAATTTTTTTTTTTTTGTATAAATTGCCTAGTTTGATGGTTTTCACAAGGACCATTTTTCAAAGTATACGTTATTTCAACATTTCGATAGTTTTCTTTGGATTGCAAGGTCATTTATACCATTATAGAAAACACGGGATTGAAACCATGTATGTACTTGTACACCACACAACTTTTTAACACAAAACTTAAATATCTCCTTTAGTATTCGAGATATCGAGCAGGGGAGTTTTAAACTCAACATGTACCTAAATTATATGTTTCGAGAATTGTAAAAGAAAATATTTTATAATCTTTAGTGAACCCATTTTTAGTCATCTCGCTTCTATTTGGAAATTTACTACTTCGATATTATTTTATTCACTAATTAAATATGCAAGTCAGTTATGAATATCATCCACACATAGTCCACCATTCACTCGTGCCGTCCCCATTTAAGTCTAATCGCTTGGAGAGCGTGGAATTTTTAATAGGTATCACATTCAATGACAGTCACCATGTAAGGGTGTTTGAAGTAGGTACTGTTGAAGTTACATGTTGAATTGGCAATAGGAACAAAACTCACTATAAAAAATCAAAGATTCAGATTCTGATCACGTACCTTTTCCAGACGTGTTCCAGAAAGTGTCAATGATATTTCAGGATGGTTTATTTTATTTTAGAAACCGTAATTTGAAATTTGGATTAGTTATAGTATACAGGGTGTTTTGGAAAAAGGTACCACAAAATCAGGGACTGATATCAAACTGACTAAACCGAACGTCAAAACAGATACAGAACGATAAAGAATATTATTTAATATTAAAATTTAGTCATATTTTTTAAAAATAAAAACAATAATGCATTGAAATTTGGTAGGTACAGGTAAGTTTTTAAAGATGCTAATTACGTTAGTGTTGTTAGTTTGTGATTATTTGCTAGCTACGACCTTACCCAGTGACATTGTGTGACAGCTTTTAAAGATTTAGAGCTTTAGAGATACGGTTTTTTACTGTGTATACGCAATGTACTGAAAAAATTAGTTTTATATCAAAACGGTACTCCTATTAAAATCGCTGTAACGCCAAATTTTTGTCACCCAGCTTCTATTCTTTAATATACTTATAAATTTTATTTTAATTTTTTTTAAATAACCTTCGAAATAATTGATGTATTTAAACAAAATTTGAGATCCCGGGATTTTTTTACATGAAAAATTCAAATTTTCTCATCATTTTGACTTGGCATATATTTTAGAGGGCGCCACTTACGTCACCTTTTAGGACTTCTATAGTTCACAAATTCTTGCTACACGCTGTATCTTATTTTCTGGTAGCAATATCTCTTTTTCCTTCACTTTTATATCAAAAAGATATACTTCCTTAACGTCGCTTAGTAATTACCGTTTTCGAGATAACTATTTACATTTAAAAGATTCAATGTAATTTAGACTGTAGATGCACATTATAAAAGTAACCCTGCAAATAAAAACAGAAACCACAAAAAACGCTTTAAAAACTAGTTTATGCCAAACTTATCATTTAATTAGTATTAGAATTTAGATTACTGTTGAATTCCTACACAGTTGATTTTGACACCCTGTAACTCGGTTAATATCAATTTTTAGACTAAAGTAAGTTAAAAATTAACAATGTTGACGTATTTAGTATTTTTAAAATCTTACCAGAACCAAATTTCAGTGCAATACATTGTTTGGAAAAATATGGCTGAAATTTGATTTAAAAAAAAATGCATTTTGCGTCATCTATTTCGAAAACAGACGGCGATGGGCCCTTGGAAAAAATTGTCCTTTTTTTTTGATGTTCTGATTTATGCCACCAAAAAAACATCCTGTTTATAGGGTGTTTAAAAAAACCATATATTCTTTATGTACCTAAAAACAACTGAACTTACAATTTATTTTACTAAATCGTTTATAGTCCAAAAACGCTTTTTAATAGGAAGCTCTATATTTTATAGTATAAATAGATAGCCCTTCTAAAGGCGACTTCAGCGATATAAGGTTATATCTACTTTTTTGTCATAGTTGTCAAAAACATGTCTTTAATGTCGTACTGACGACTATTTAAAACAATCATCGTCTCTTCTGTACTTTAAAAATCGTACCTAGGTACTCTTTTTTTGCGTTTTCAGCTGATTCCAGCCCTGGAATTAATTTTTCTTAACTCTAATGAGCACGATAGACTGATGGTGAGGTCTAGTTCCAACAAAATGGTGCCCCTCCACATTTTCGCCTCGATGTAAGAAATTACCTTAATGAAGTTTTCCCAAATCGATGGATAGACAGAAGAGGACCGTTTGAATTGCCACCACGCTCCCCTGACTTAACCCCACTAGATTGTTTTTGTGGGGTTATCTAAAAAGTAAAGTGTATGTGAACAGACCAGACATTATCGAAGGATTGAAAAATCGTATCAGGAAAGAAGTTCGAAACATAACACCAAATGTTATTCACAATACAGGGTATCCCAACGAAAATTTGACCCCCCCTATAATTGGAAAACCGAATAATTTTTCAAAATTCGCCGAGACCCGTCGATTTTTGTTCTTGGGGGGAGCTTTTTTGACAGTCAAGCCAACTCGATATGTTCATCCCCCTAATGCCTAGCAACCCCAACTTAAAAATTTCAAATGCAACTACCCCACTTGTGGCACATCATTTTAAAGCCCTTTTCATTGCGAATACAGTGACGTACCGTTTTTAGAAATCGGTTGAGATTTGACAGAATTATTGGTTACAAACGAAAAGATGACAAACCAACTTACGCGTAGTAATTTCTACACAAATGCCCACCACTAATAAGTTTTTCATCTACTACACATGACCGCATTACCTAATTGTTATTGATGTGTCTATCAGTTTACAAAAAAGTCAGAAATGAAATAAAAAAGCTGAAGCAAATAAAACTAGATACTAAAATAGTTATTAGTAGAAGATACTTAAGTTTATAGGAATTCAGACCTTTTCAAAATAACAAAAAATCAGTACTACAAAAAAAGTCGGTGTTTTTTGCTTGTGACCAAGAAATCGTTAGTTTCAGCCGTTATTGAAAGTATTAACGTGTGTTCGAAATGGTTTATTCTATCGCGGAAAGAGTAGAAATTGTTGCAATTTATTATCGAAATCACGATTGCGCTAAAGCTACAGCACGAATTTTTAATGCCAATCATCCTGAAAAAAATGTAAACCACCAGTACGTTAAACACCTGATTGACAAATTTGTTGCAACAGGTTCGCTTTTAAACAAGAAACGTGAAGTAATTGGGCCAGTTCGAAATGAAGCAGTTGAAGTGGCAGTTTTGGGTCATGTACAGATGGATAATAAGCAATCGATTACAACTGTGTCTCAAGCTTCTGGCGTATCCCGTTCCAGTGTTCATCGAATTTTGAAAAAACACAAGTTTCATCCATTTAAGATGACGCTGGTTCAAGAGTTACATGAAGATGACTTTGATCGCCGTAACCAATTTTGCGAATACTTTAGTGAACAACTTCTACTGAATCCAAATCTTCTCTACAATACATGTTTCTCCGACGAATGCACATTTATGTTGAATGGCGAAGTGAATAGACACAATTGTCGTTATTGGAGTGATACTAATCCGCATTTAATCAGGGAATTTCATACTCAGACACCTCAAAAATTGAATGTTTGGGCAGGCATTTTGGGCGACCATCTTGTTGGACCATTTTTCATCCAAGGTAATCTCGATGGAAACACCTATCTAGAATTATTGGAAAGTACAATTGATCCTAGGATAACAGAGATTTTAGAAAGTGACGACAATTTACTAGAAAATGAAATAACCTTCCAACAAGATGGTGCGCCCCCGCACTATGCTGCTGCTGTGCGACAATTTTTGGATGACCATTTCCCGGGGCATTGGATTGGCAGAAGAGGTCCCGTCGAATGGCCACCAAGATCTCCGGATCTGTCCCCTTTGGACTTTTTTCTGTGGGGTCATTTAAAATCACGAGTGTACGCCACTCAGCCGGAAACATTGCAAGTGCTACGTCAGAGAATTGTAGAAGAATGCCGATTAATAACTGCGGATGTCTTTAATAATGTTCGAACAGAATTTGAAAACAGACTGTATTATTGTTTGGAAGTTAACGGGGGTCATTTTGAGCAATTCATCAAATAAATCTGATTTATTATTTGCTTCAGCTTTTTTATTTCATTTCTGACTTTTTTGTAAACTGATAGACACATCAATAACAATTAGGTAATGCGGTCATGTGTAGTAGATGAAAAACTTATTAGTGGTGGGCATTTGTGTAGAAATTACTACGCGTAAGTTGGTTTGTCATCTTTTCGTTTGTAACCAATAATTCTGTCAAATCTCAACCGATTTCTAAAAACGGTACGTCACTGTATTCGCAATGAAAAGGGCTTTAAAATGATGTGCCACAAGTGGGGTAGTTGCATTTGAAATTTTTAAGTTGGGGTTGCTAGGCATAAGGGGGATGAACATATCGAGTTGGCTTGACTGTCAAAAAAGCTCCCCCCAAGAACAAAAATCAACGGGTCTCGGCGAATTTTGAAATATTATTCGGTTTTCCAATTATAGGGGGGGTAAAATTTTCGTTGGGATACCCTGTATAATTGATAACTTTGGATACCGAATTAATAATATAAATAAAAAGTAGTAAGCACTAAATTATTGTTTTCATTTAATTCGTTCTATGACAAAAAAGTAGGTAGGTATAACCTTATATCGCTGAATTCGCCTTTAGGAGAGGTATCTATTTATACTAAACATACAGCGTCCTATTAAAAAAAAATGTCGGTAATGTTACAGGTCTGTCAAACATGGTTAAAAAAAATTGAAAATATTGCAGAAAAGTCTTTACTGATTGACTTGTTTCAGCGATTTTTTTGAATTTAAACTGGAAAAAGAATATGAATTTTGTTCCATCATTTTGGGACACACTGTATATGTTATATATTACTTTGGGCACAAATGATCAGAAGTCGATATTTTCTCATTTTCATTTTAGGATTATTATGTAGTTTAAAATTAAATGAATATTTATTATCTATATCTACTTATCATTTAAATATTTTAGTGAATATTTTCAATATTTGGCATTTCGATTTTAATTAAGTGATAAACAGTTAAACACAAGCCATTTATTACAAGCAGCAATATATATATTTTTTTGGACTACCAAACAAAATACCAAAACAAAATACCAAAATACCAGACAAAAATGTTTTCTTTAAAGCGATAGCAATCTTATCCATAATAAGACATGTAACATGTAAACACTTGAACTAAAGTAACCGTACATGACCATAATACAATTTACTTTCATCGACTCTTAAGTATCTTCCTCGAAGGTATTCATGGCCCGAACTGTCTAAACGACATTCCAGAGCTTTTGTTATTGAAATTGTCCGTTACGTAATATGTTTTGTACACATTTCTCATTTTCGGCACTGTTATATAATTTTGATTTAATAAGAAATTAGATGCAATTTTTTTGTTCTGTCCAAAGTGAATGTATTTAATTAAGGTAATATTTGAACAAGTTTATATAAACATGCATTTCTTTTATAAAAATAATATGTAATTTGAGATTTTTTCTTCATTTTGTACTTGGCATCAACTCTTCAACGTGTCTATTTTTTTTATTAATTGCACAAAAGTAAAAGGTGTTCCTAGTAATGATGGCACAGTTATATAACTTTATCTTGTATTTACAAATGGAAACAATTTAAAGAAGTAGGTTTCCGTTACTCGATTTTGTGGCACATGTTTATTTGTTATGCAACCGTCTTATGGTTTATGCATTCTGGCTTTCGTCCATCGCAAACCAAATTCTGTACAAATTCTTCGCAATGCACATTAAATTAAAACAGTTACATCATAATTCTGTTTTGAATACTAACAGGCCATTTTATCTTTTACCATTTAGGCAATTTGGTCCTTGATTGAGGAATATGGTAGTGATGTTCTAGAATGTAATTAAATTAACGAGTCTGATATTCGGAGTATATGTTGGAGTACATTTTCAAAATAAATAGAGTTTTTTTATATGGGCATTTTCCAAAAAATATTCCTCTTTCGGAGTACAGGGTGATAAATTCCCAAAAAATCGACCTACTAGGTATTTCTATTTTTCAAGTTGGTTAACCAAAAATATGATACTAAAAAATCAGATAAATACAAAATATACATCCCTATACATATACAGTGTGTATCGGCCAAATGGAATAAATTCAATAATGTTTGAAAAAACGCTCGGACGCGTCGATTGGTATTTTTAGTTAAGCATTGTTTTCAACAAAAACTTTTTATACAGGGTGTGACATGTAACAGTGGTCAATACTAATACTAATACTAATACTAATACTAATACTAATACTAATACTAATACTAATACTAATACTAACAATTACTGTCATGGAGGCAGACAACACGTTGCTAAGGCCAGGCGTTTTAAACAAAACTATTTATACCTAGTTCTTTTTATTTCATATCAGTAAAAAGGAACGCCGAAATGGTTTTTGCTTACTTTCTCATTATCAAGAGCTAACTGGGAAATAAGTATTGAGAGTGTTGTAGCGAATTTCTGTAATCAAATAATTTTCTTTTTTTAATGTTAATTTTTGAAATAAATCTGAAAATCCTTAATATTTCCAAAATAGCTGAAGATAGGTACAGGACATTGTACATGAAAGTCTAGAATTTTCTGAAGAATCCAAAAATTGAATAATATACAGGGTGTTGCATTTAAAATAAGAAAGTTGGTATTGACCACTGTTATACACATTGGGACACACCATGTATAAAAAGTTTTTTTTGAAAAAAATGCGCAACAAAAAATACCAATCGACGTGTCCGAGCGTTTTTTCGAACACGCCCCCATTTATTTATTATTGAATTTATTTCATTTTGCTGATACACTATGGAAAATTTAAAACTTTTTGCCTGTTTACATAGTTAGAGATCTGATATGATGTTTATTTTATTTTTACTTACTTAATCTTTTAGAAACAAGGATCCAAGTTCACAGAATAATTTTCACCATTCAACAAAATAATCAAAATTTTGGCTGAGCTCCATTGAATTATAATTTATATGACCCAGAGAATTTTATTGAAACAGTTTGTAAAAATGTTCATAGTCAAACAAATTATTTAAGACAAAAGAGGAAAATTATATCCACAAAATAAATTCCATATACGAGTATTCCTGTATTATCGGAAAAAATAAGGAGAATAATATATAACAAATCTTTAATTATTTAAGTATTAATACTATTAATATTTGGAGAAATGAACACTTCATAATACGAACGCGCCGCGCAGGTTAGAGTACACAGCAATCGGACCTTGTAGCGAAACAGCTGATTTCCTAGTCGTTGTTCAGTTTAGCAATTGCTTTCAAAATCAGTGAGTCAGTGATGAATGAGTCAATGTTTTTAGTCGTATTTGGCATTTTAAATAAGTTGGTACAACTCTGAAAAGTAATAAGTTACACAGTAAGGTATACGTACTACAAACAGAATAATTACCTGCTTGAACATATATGTATAATACTAAAAACTCATATTTAATTATAAAACAGTGAAAACGTTTAGGATAGGTATTAAAGTTAAGTTAGTGACCGAACAGTACGTTAGGTCAAAATTCACTCTCGATAAACCTTTGTGGGTCAGCAGTCGGAAGCGGTTGAAAATATTTTTTCAGCGTAAATATGCATTTAAAATTTTTTTTAATCGTATTCGTATTCTTATCATTTTTTGATATCTTCCCTTAAAATTAATGGCATTATGACTGAAATACCCTGTATACATTTCAAATATTTCGGATAAATATTAATATGTTTAAAGAGTTTGTACTGAGAATTGTTATTTTATTTTTTTTAATTGAGGAACTGTATCTATTTATGTCATGAGTCGTAACTAAGTTGGATATTATTAATCCTCAGTTGAGGAAGTAAATTATCTAGTGGATCTATGGTTGGGTGAGCAAAATAAAGAAAAACACATATTATGTATGCACTAAAAACCCAGCTCTTATTAAAGGAACGCCGGTAGCAAGCAAATTATCCACGCTGCAAATATACATCTTTTACACATTTGTAGTAATGCTCAGTCAACTATAGAGGACGTTAATTTCTGTGGATATCCATGAAATGATGCGATGGAAAAATGTATTAGTCAAAGGCTTTAAGTCGGTTAAAATAAGTTTAAATGCATTAAAATTGCTATCTTTTTGTTTTGGGACTGACATACTTTTAAATTGCAAATGATACCTACTTTTTCCGGAAGAGATTAAGAAACGTAAACATCGGATAAGTGGGACGCAAGGCCGAACAGAGAATAATAATTATGCAATACCACAACAAATGGGCAAGTTTCACTGCCAACTCGAAGAGGTATGCGGTCCGGCAAAGTCGAAATTCTCATAAATGCAGAGAAAACGTGACTTGCAATTTAAAAATATTCCTCGGGAATTTGGCGTTTTAAACCACCCCGTTCAATGACGTAAACATGAAGAGTGCATCTATTAAATTTCCTTTTGTTTATGTTGTTTTTAAACACCCCATTGCAAAATATTATAACTACGCTCATGGTTAAAGAAACCAAAAACCAAAAAAAAACCGTAACTAGGGTCCTTATCTCGGCAATTTTTTAATATACAGATTTCCAACCAATTGCATCAAGTAGTGCTTAAAAAACATGAATTAAGACAAAAAAAGCGTCTCGATCCGACTAATAGGAGCCGAGATATCTTTTTTCTTTAAACGGTATTTTCGCTGTTCTATTTAATATTTTATAAAAAACTTGGTCTCGTTGTAAAGTAGAAGACTTCCTTTATACGCTCAATTTTTTTTGGATTCGACCAAGAAGTGACCAAGTAAACGTTCGTTAGAAACATCGTGACACGCGGCGGCTCAGCGGGAGCGCTGTGACGTCATAGTGCCCATGCTGCGCTTGACTTCTCAAAATTCTTACTTAACAACTGAATTGTGGCACTTAGAAAGCAGCTATCGGGATATTTTTTTTTAAATCAATTTATTTTTTTTCGCTCTTTCGAATGGTGTAAGCAAAAGTCTGTGAAAGTCATCGCAGATCCCGAAAAATACATTTTTTATTGACTTTCCACGTTTTCTTTGGTAATTTCATTGTCACTTCTTGGTCGAATCCATTCAAAAAAAATTCGGCGTATAAAGGAAGTCTTCTACTTTTCAACGAGACCAATTTTATTACAAAATATTAAATAGAACAGCCAAAATACCGTTTAAAGAAAAAAAAATTATATTGGGTCCTATTGGTCGGATCGAGACGCTTTTTTTTCTTAAAACATGTTTTTTTAAGCACAATTTAATGCAACTGGTTTGAAATTTGTATATTAAAAAATTGTCGAGATAAGGACCCTAGTTACGTTTTTTTTTTTGGTTTTTTGTTAATAACTTTTTTATTTTGTAACTTAAAAATCTGAAATTTACACAGACGCGAGATAATGTAATTACCTTTCGATCCTTTTTTTACTAAATTTCAATACCTTGACTTGGGATGAAGATATACACGCTCGCGTTTTCGACTTTATAATTTTGCAATAGGCCGCCATTTTGAAATTGGTGGTCCGGATTGCGGGTATTTGTTGAGCACCCCAACAGATATCTTTTCCTGTAGTTTCATCATAGGAGATATAAGCAAAAAACTGAAAAAAGAGCAATTATTTTTTTCTTTTGTTATAAAATAAACAATATGACGCTCGCCCTCTACAAATACACAAATTTAGGTATTTATTATGTGTATTTTTACTTAATTTTAAGCCCATAAAATTAGAGGAAGGCCCGATTTTTGAAAAAAAAAAAAACAATTCGCCCGGACTAAATAGCGTTGTGGACGTCTGTCTAAAACAGCGCATGGTGTAGGTTTTAAGACATGGTTATTTTAGGTAGGACGCCTTGGCATTTTTCAGTAGAATAAAAAGTATAAAAACAGTCGATTGTAGTTAACGACAGATATTGGGTCAAGTATTCCTTCTCCTGACACTATGTAGTATGTATGTGTATTGAATCCATTCTACATACAATTTTTTTTTGGATAAGTTGTGATCTACCCTTTATAGAGATAATTTTTCTGGAGATACTGGGCCAACTAAATAATGCACTACATCATTTATTCCGCAAAAAATAATAAAAATAACGATGCATATAATGGATCAAATTTCACGCTAAATTGCTTGGTAAAAGCAAACTTAACGATTTATAAGTGTTTGCTATCTTGTAATGTTGTTATAATACACCATTATTATTAAAAGAAGCATATGGCGGACAATTTTACGGAACTAATTATCATATACAAGGAGATGAGTTACATGGCAATTAAGATTTGGAATAATAAACATTACAACGATATAATACAGAACGTCCTACTTAGTTACTACTATTACATCCGTAATTGAAGGTTTATTGAATAATTCTCAAGGATAATAAGAAAGATCTCTGTACTAGAGAATATATTTATAATGTGTGAATCGCATGTATTTTCGGACGTTAAAAGCTGTTTTACATTGACAATTTATTGATGAATTAATTCATCGCTTCATCAAGAAATTGGACAAGTTTAATCTACCAAATCGGTTGTCAAATAACTTCATGAATTTATTCAACAAGTTCTTGACGAATTAGAACATGTTCTAATTTTCGTGAATTTCTTCGTGAAGTTCAGAAGTACCAACCCAACAGGTTTCCAACCTCAGATCAGTAATAGTGGGGGTGGTTTACACGAACCAGGAAAAGGCCGAGGCTTTCGCCGACAGCCTGGAACTGCAATGTAGACTGCCTCAGCTGCCCGACGAAGACGAGGAATTCGAGATAGTGGCTGAGCGCGCGGCCCGACGCGTCGACAGAGAGCCAGACAATGACATAATCCCCCCCGCAAGTGGTAGAAAAAATTATCCTAACCCGTCTAAGAACCCACTCCCAAGAACTGCAAGTCCTTGGACGTCGCAAAGGCCTTCGATACGGTTTGGCATGAAGGCCTGCTGATGAAAATGCTCACCAACCAATATCCCATATCCTTTACCAAACTCATAAATACATACGTACACCNCAAGTCGAAGTTTACGCAAGCCGCGCTTTTTAGTTTGTGCGAGATAACGTATTGCCGGCCACACGTACGGGCTTCCCGATACAAACTGGTTTGTGCAGGCAAGCGCGCGGTAAAGCCTGTATGTGTGGCCGGCCCATTAGAGACATCGTGATACGCGGCGGCTCAGCGGGAGCCCATAGTGCCCATGCTGCGCTCGACTTCTCAAAATTCTTACTTGACAAATGAATTGTGGCACTTAGAAAGCAGCTATCGGGATGCCTTTTTTTAAATCAATTTATTTTTTTCGCTCTTTCGAATACATACAAGTCATCGCAGATCCCGAAAAATACATTTTTTATTAACTTTCCACGTTTTCTTTGGTAACTTCATTGTCACTTCTTGGTCGAATCCAATAAAAAAAAAATCGGCGTATAAGGAAGCCTTCTACTTTTCAACGAGACCAAGTTTATTACAAAACATTAAATAGAACAGCCAAAATACCGTTTAAAGAAAAAAAAACCTATATCTCGGCTTCTATTGGTCGGATCGAGACGCTTTTTTTTTCTTAATTCATGTTTTTTTAAGCACTATTTGATACAACTGGTGTAAAATCTGTATATTAAAAAAATGTCGAGATAAGGACTCTATACTCGACGGCCGAAAATAGGAACGCCGGTAGCAAGCAAATTATCCACGCTGCAAATATACATCTTTTACACATTTGTAGTAATGCTCAGTCAACTATAGAGGACGTTAATTTCTGTGGATATCCATGAAATGATGCGATGGAAAAATGTATTAGTCAAAGACTTTAAGTCGGTTAAAATAAGTTTAAATGCATTAAAATTGCTATCTTTTTGTTTTGGGACTGACATACTTTTAAATTGCAAATGATACCTACTTTTTCCGGAAGAGATTAAGAAACGTAAACATCGGATAAGTGGGACGCAAGGCCGAGCAGAGAATAATAATTATGCAATACCACAACAAATGGGCAAGTTTCACTGCCAACTCGAAGAGGTATGCGGTCCGGCAAAGTCGAAATTCTCATAAATGCAGAGAAAACGTGACTTGCAATTTAAAAATATTCCTCGGGAATTTGGCGTTTTAAACCACCCCGTTCAATGACGTAAACATGAAGAGTGCGTTTATTAAATTTTCTTTTGTTTATGTTGTTTTTAAACACCCCATTGCAAAATATTATAACTACGCTCATGGTTAAAGAAACCAAAAATCAAAAAAAAAACCGTAACTAGAGTCCTTATCTCGGTAATTTTTAATATACAAAACAATTGCTTCAAATAGTGCTTAAAAAAACATGAATTAAGAAAAAAAGCGTCTCGATTTGACCAATAGGAGCCTAGATATATATATTTTTTCTTTAAATGGTATTTTGGCTGTTCTATTTAATATTTTGTAATAAACTTGGTCTCGTTGTAAAGTAGAAGACTTCCTTTATAAGCTCAATTTTTTTTTGAGTGGATTCGACCAAGAAGTGACCAAGTAAACGTTCGTTATGCGGCGGCTACACGACAGCGACTTGCCTGCACGGTATGATTTGCGCAATAAACACGGAATACTGTGTTGTGGCCACACGATGCAGGTAAAACCGTGCAGGCTGCAGACACTGCAGGCAGCAATCAGTACGTTTCTCAGGAATATGTATCCAAGCGAAGAATTTTTGGTATTATACTGAATCACTAGGATTGGTGATCCCTTCATAAACCGACAAAATACTGTAATGCGCGAATCTATGTACATATGTACAGTGTGTTTCACTTAAAGTCGGGACACCTCCGTATTTAGGAAAAAGGCCTACTTTTTGATATTATATTTTTTGACATGTGATCTTTTCTACGGCCTACTATCATTAAGAAAAGACCCTCAAAAATTAAAAAACATATTAGGCATNACCACACATAAACATGACACTACCCCCGGGGTTTACACAGACGAGCCGGCGAAGCAAGAAGAGCGCCAGAAGAAAGGGCCCTAGCCGGCGGGGCCCAGCCAGGACAAAAGGAGGTCCCACAAAGCGCCTACACCGGCCGCATTTGCGGTCGGGGTAGACGACGGATGGGGCCCACCTACGAAGGCTGTCCAGGCCTACACGAGATGAGGCAGGATAAAGAGGGATAATCCCCCTCGATCCCAAATAATTGAGGCCAATTTCTAGCCATGGCGCGTGGAATAATGGCGATCAGTAATGAGGTTATGTTATTGGAATATGTAAATAATTGTGTGGCGTCGTATTAGTTTTGCATTTGTTACTTACAAAAACTAATATTTATATAATATATGTCAAAACGGTACCGCAGTTGTATCACTACAATTATAAGTGGAAAGGTGACATTTTTGAAATTTATTATTTGCTTCTTTGATTTGTTGGTAGAACTGATTCATGCGTCAAAAAACTTGACAAAGTCTGTAGCGATGTAAAACCGTAAAAAACAGTGTGTTTACCAATAAATTCGTGAATTCATTCATTAAGAACTTCGTCAATTTATTCATGAATAAATTGTCCATGTAAAACAGCTATAAGGTGGTGTCTCAAAAATCCGTAAAGTTGCTTTATTTAGTGGTTAGAGCTCATTCAAAATGAACAACAAATTTTCTTATCTGATTTAAATAAAATTTGGTTTTTACAGCAATGACCAGAGTATCCCCACCACTACTTTATTAAATTGCTATAGTATTTGTTTGCAGGCGACCTTACCAGTTCAATTGTTTTATCACAGAGGGGTTTCTTTAATTTTTTTCTCTTGTATACGGTTTTGTTTTCTTAGCGGTTTTCGCGTTAATTACTTTATTAGTCATCATCTCCATAGCGTCTTTGATACACGTTTGATTTATTTATCATTAAAAATTTTATGTATGTATAATAAAATAAAAATAGTGAAATAATGCTTAGTGGAGTTCAGAAAATTGTAAGGGAATGTTCTATCAGTAAAGTTATTGATAATGATCACTTTTAGTAACACATAATTCACTAAAATAATAATAATAATCGTAATTTGACTATTAGACCAAATATGCATCGTCAGCTTTACGATTTTTGGCGCTAGATACACTATGGCTTAGATAAATTAGGAAAATCTATTTTCCTTGCATAGTTATTGTAGAAACGAAATGCCGAAAAAGGATCCCTTTCTATCTAAAATAAAGAGCCTTGTTTCTGATTTTCAGATATTTTCTCTTAATATTTCAATGCACCCTATTATTTTCAATTATAGGGCCAGTTTTTCCAGCTGCCAAATAAATTAAATCTGTCTAACACTTATGCAGATAGTTGTGATGAGACAGACAAATTTTATTGACAAATAAATTAGGAGGTGGAAAAATAAGTTCTTAGACTGGATTCATATTAGTACGAATACGAATGGTAAAAATAAGAACGAAGTATTACAGAAAAGTTCCAGGAAATTTTATCTTTGTTGTTCCATTTCTACTTTCGTTGTAAATACCTAATGTTGCAATTTTATTTATTGTTGTTAACTGAAGATTGTAATATGAATGAAATGAGTAGTAAGGTCATTAGTATGTGGAATAATTTTTTATTTTAAGTTGAGGGAAAGGTATGACATACATATAATTTCACTAATTATATGTCAGTTCTCAGTTATGTCAAAAATAAAAAAGTTGAAATTATTATAACTTTTCCGGAATTTGTAACCGTCAATTTTTTTTTTATATAAAAACTGCGAATTTCATTTTAATTTCAGCCAGCTTTTATTCTATTGTTTTCTAATCATTAAAATAGAAAGCGTGCGAAGAATGATACTTGTCACTTATCTAATTAATTAAAGGTAAAAATTTGCTGGATTACGAATGTTTACAAGACAACAATTCACGATTGGTAATATCAAATGAAATAAGTTTATTATTATTTTTATTTTAATACAGAGTAAAACAAATACAGTTTACTTTTTATTAAGTATAGATAAAATAGGATTATGAAAAAGTTACATTAATTTATAGACCATTGCTCTTCGTTGCAAATTCATATTCATAAATTATTAATTTATATTGCCATATTTGATATAAAACATTACATATTATGTTCAAAATGATGTCCTTCACTAGCTATGCACAAAACTCCCCTTTGCCAGAATTTAATTGCCAACGCGAACGAAATAAAATTACTGTTTCAAATAAAATGGTCATGTGACTTGTAATCATTTATGAAGGCCCTCGCCTACCAGTGGCGTCGATATTATGAGTCGCTATCTCAAAAAACCCCAGAAATTCGATACCACTCTGAGAAAAAATATTTTTTTATTTTTCTATTTTTAAAATGAACCATTTTCAAGTTATTACTTTAATTGAATTTAAAATAACTCAAAAACTGTCCTTAAAAAATAAGTTTTACCAGAAATCCAATTTTAAAGAAAAAGCCAAGATTGTTGAAACTTTTATGATAATGATTTTGTCTAGGAATGTGATTTTAACTAGAATGATAGGATTAAGCAAAAATATGAAAATGGTGTCGTAGAAATTTCCCAATTTTTGCGACTAGGTATGTTTCCTACTACAACAGAGAGCAAAATTTCTTACGCAATGATTTTTTTTTGTAATAAAAAAAAATATTTCAATTCAAGGAAGGAGGTTGTGAAAGGGGCCCAAATCGAATTTTGCTAGAGGGCCCAAATTTTGAGGTTCCGCCACTGGTAACACCCAACCATATAAACCTTTTTTTTACCTGGTGTTAAAGTTTATATTACCTATTTAAAAGCACCGTGCATAAATAAAAAAATCTTAACGTATCAGCAGTGTTAATGTTATTAAAAATATATTAATTTTCGTTTTTATCATAATGACGAAATATTTCAATATGCTTCATATTTAATCATACCGCTAGAAAAAAAATAATGAATTATTTGCAGCAGAGTTTTCGACAATGCTACTTCTGTTAACTACAGAATAAAATTACAAAGCTAGCAGCATTGACGCAAAATAACTTCAAGCTTGAATGATCCTTCTCGAAATATAAAACTTATCTATACACATGGTTATTTATTTCTTACAGAAAAAAAAGTAACTAACATTTTAATAGTCAACGAATACACATAAATGATCTGCAGATATATGTACATGAGTAACCAAAAAAGTATGTCCTTTACATCGTACAACAAAACTGTGATACAATGCCAGACAAAACTGCATTCCGTGCAAGGTTAAGATTTTAAAAAATTGAAAAGACTTTAAACAGGAAGATTGTTGATAGAACTAGTAACACTTACTTTTTAAAAATCCATGTTTTATGGAGATTATGCATTTTGCAAACCGTTTTTTGTGAAATGTTAAAAAAATGCATACCTATGATTTGTAATATTTGTGTAGGAATTTGTTCCTAGAGACGAATTTAATTAATTTAGTCGACATGGTCCGAAATTTTGTCTTTGTGCAACCATCAGCAATACGCATATTAACCTTGGAATGTGCTAAGATAAATGAAAGAAATAACAATGGATAGAAACGAAAACAAATAACGAAATTCGACCTGATACAATGAATTGTCCCTGGCACGTATCAATATCACTTTTTGATTAATTAATTATAATTGCAAAATTGCTCATAATCGTGTTGTCATCAATGTTTGTGGTTGTTTGGTATCAGTCAACGTATTTATTAATAAATCCACAAACACAAGGTCTCCGGAACATACCTATTCATCTCCAGTTTCTTAAGGTCAAAGCAAGACGAATTAACTAAAAAAGAAGCACAAGGTCTCCGGAATATATTTATCTCGAAAAGTTGGCCAATTTGCCTAAATATAATTTATTCATATTAATACAATGTTTATTGATGAATAATTATAATTCCTACAGAATAATAACTACAGACAATCTCGTTGGAATGTGATTTTTCAGAATTATTCGAATACGTATTTAGAGAATAAAATGTTAATTTTGAAAGATTATATTACGAAAAATCTTTTTGTTTGTTTTTTTTTAGAACAAGGCAAGAGGAAAGCTGTGAGGGCAATTAAAAAATAATAAAATTTAAAGTCGTTGATTTGATGACATATGAATGCACTGAATGCAAAAGCCAGAGTTGGACAATTCTTATTTAGAAGTTTTCATCTAAATTATGGGTACTTTCAAATTTTCTGAGAATTTTGGAAACAATTATAGACTTAGATACAGCTTAAACTTAAAAATATGGGGAGAAAAGAATTGGAAGTCAAGTTATTCCTATAATTATAAATTGTAGATAATCAGAAACTGTTAATTAGTATTTTAATCATGAAAAAATAGTACTTACTTGAATTACAATTGAAAATTATGTCCCCCGACTAAACATATTTAGGTATGTCTTATTTATTTCGACGAACCAAGACAAATGTTTCTTCTTCTTGGTGGTCTTACAGTCGTAAGTTATTTGCATCAATGAAAAAATTTGTTTACGTATATATTTCAACACACTGAATATGAATGTATTTAGTTATAATTATTACAATTATTCAAATAATTTTTGTTTAAACAAATTAATTTTTTTTATTTGGAAATTAATTTTTTTGTTAAATACAGATACAAATAAGAAAAAATGGTAATTTAAAATTATAATTAAAAAAAAAACTAAATTGCAAATTGATAAATGTAATCTAATTGTTTAAAATAAAAAAAGAGTGTTAACTTTAAAAATTTACTGTGGCCGTTCTAATCAACCGATTTCAATTTTTCAAAAACCATTTGAAAGGTTGAGCGGTCTTTTCTATGTGAAAAAATTTTTTGTCTATTTTCAAATTTCAAGTGTCTAGATGCTTTATTTTGAAAATTCGAAAATTTTTTTCAAAATTTTTTTCAAAAAATTATTTTGCGAAAACTATGGAACCGATTTTAATGAAATTTGGTGTGTTGTTTTATTATACTCTAAAGTTTTTTTACCGAAATTAGAATGCCCTCGGAGCAAACAAAATATAAAAAAAAATTATTCAAAAAAACTTGATTGTTTTGCCTTATTTTCATCCATTTTACAACATCGGTAATAAATTTAAACATTTTTAACTTACAGTATATTGTGCAAATTTCAATTCTAAAACCTTTTTTCTTCTCAATATTCTTCCCAAATGCATAGGTTCCAAGATATAAGTAAAAAACTCAGATAAAATAGGTATTTTTTTTTAAATGTTTTGAACATTTTTGCAATCTAGGGATCTAGGGATCTACACTTTAATTATGTGAGTTGTACTGAAGGTATTCCAGCAAAAATTAGCTTTTCCCCTTTTATATCCAAAAAGTGGAATATTTCGACAGATCTGTCCTGGTGTATAAGCCAAAACACAGCTTCATCTCTAACTAATACATCATCTATAAATAGGGGATTCTGCACTTTTACGCTATAACAATTATTCATAAAATATAACCATAGCGGATAATTCGCTGGTCCCAATGCTTGAACACGCTGTATATAGTAGGAATAAATTTCAGTCACGTATAATGTAGGCCATACTATTGATTGGGACACTTCAGGCATTTGTCAATCGATTTGCCTTGTAGGTGCTTACGGTGATTTTATTACACTATATTTTAAAATTTCGTTTATGGGCGTTTATGACATCCATCTCTTACAAAGTTTTGACACGAGAAGCTGCTAATGCATTTTGTCTTGCTTCGCCATACATCAAAACAATATTTAATTATTCTGCTTTGTTATACGTATAGGCTATTATCAACACTTTTAAAATTGATGTAAACAATAAACCACGATAATAAGAGCATTACGAAATCCACAATAATACCCAATAAATGGGTAATTGCCAAATTAAAATGGCTGATGATATCTGAACAAAGGGGAAAATAAAAAGAATGATATCAAACTAAATTTAAGATATAGCAAGATTAATTTTCAAAATAATTTTGTAGTTTCAATCGTATTTGCGAACATTTGAAAAAACTATGAACATCCCCTGCATGGGAACCAAAATCATCTGTAAATATTAATTAATATAATCAACAAAAATGCGGATTTCTCTTCAGGCAAGGCATACTGTGATCTATGAATAGATGCATAAATAACTACATCATTAGAAATCTCATTTTTACGGCTTATTGAACTTATATTACGAATTCCTCTTCCTGGTATACTGAGTTGTTATTATACCATCACAGCAATTATGGTTTTAATGGGGAATCGCGTGGTTTGTAATTCCACCATTTTTTCTGTTCGTCAAATCGCGCCGTCTTACGCAATACCACGTAATAACACTTCCCTGGCACTAACATCAAAGACATAGATATAACGTAATATGAAAAGTGTATCACTCCGTTGCGAAATGTAAAAGTTAATAATGGTGAAATGTGCGCGTCGCCTGTCCTTCTCTGAATCGCCTATATCGTGTTCAAATACAGAGTGTTCTTGGGAATGGGTTATCTAGGAAGTTGATCTTTTAGGGTGGCCAGTGAGTTTGCCTGATTCTAGTCCAGATTTAGAAAGTAGTAGTATTTACAGTTGTCTAATGATTTTGAAGTCGATGCAGAGATAAAAGCCAAACAGTAAAAATATATCATATTGTTAGGAAAAGTTAATGTTGTTAAATTTTGACAGCAAATATTTACTTGTCTGGTCCTTATGTCATAGCAGTAGATTTAGACTAAAAAGCTTTAATTAATCAAGGGTCGAATGTTACTGATTTTAGATTTACTTACTGGGCGTTGAAATTTATAAAAAGTATTATATATTTTTAATTAAATACTTCTGAAGATGTTTGACTTTAATTAAATTCACTGAATTGGTATATTTTTCAGCCGGTTTTAGCTTTAGTAAGAATTTCAGAATTTCGGTAACAGTGACTATCAGATCTATCAGTAGTATCTAATTCTTGATGTTATTTCTAACATTTCTAACATATCTAAACTTATAAAAACATAATTAGTCATAAAAATTCAAAAACATCTTGCGGCGTAGAAATTTTAATGTTTTTTTGGAGCTGCATCTCCTTGTTTTTCTTGAGATAAATAAACTCTATAGATCTCACTAAGATGTTTATATATTCTGGCATCGAAATGAATAATTTTGCCTTCACATGTCTCCCAGATCAACTGGATATAAATCTAGAAAAGGTTGAGGTCATTCTATTGAAACTGAATTGGTACTCTGACAGTTTAAAATCTGTACGAGGTATTTTATTGATATTTTACGTCTCTGTACAGGAATAAGCACAATTAAGAATATTTATGTACATTGACCTTCTATTTGTCATTTTTTATTATTTAAACATTTCTTAATTTACGATTGCATGTAACGTGTTAGAAATATACCTTTATTACTGTTATTTACCTAAACTTTCGAATCAAACAAACTTTATGTTGTAATTTCGTACCAAAATAAAGCAATGGCATTTTACTACGGCTAAGAACAGATTACTAAATGCGAAAGATAATGTAATTATTTCGGTATTGAAAGAAAGTAACTGTTAAGGAATTTTTACACCTCAACGACCGCAGGAGATTGTCTGGACCTACCTTAATAACAGTTAAAATGTTTAACAGCGACATGTGGCGATTGGTCAGTAACTTAATGATATTAATTGCCCCTAAAGCTGTGTTTTATTACAGGTTTTAATACTGGTTTCACTGTCGTCATTCTGTCAAACTGTTTTTTTTTATTTATTTGATATACACTAAGATGAAATTTAGATAGAGTCGTTTTTGTATGGCCTTACAGGGACACAGATGGGTTATTTATTAAATGTAAAATAACAAACCACTGGAAACAAGAAGAGAGAGACAACGAAAAATTTTTAATCAGAAGCAAAGGACTTATTTCAAGTACTCGTATTATCAGATTACATTTATATTTTTCTAAATGTCATTTATTGTTTATAATTTATTTTATTTATTCATAAAAGCAATGTTTTTGCAGACAATTTATTGAGTAATCCTTTTGAATATATTTGTTAAAGCCAATAATTTTTCAATATTAAAATTTCTGCAATAGACAGCAAAATATGTCTAAGAATATGAAAAACAAAATTTTGGCCAATCAAACCGTAGGACACACTGACACTGTCAATGATGATATAAAGATTCGTAATTACTACGTGGAAAGAAGTAAAAGTCGAGTTTATTAAGCTAATAATAGAGACATTTTCGAAAGTAGGAAGAGGATAATAAGAGACAAGTATCGATATGCACTCATAATATAATTTTATACTGAAATTATATTGTCTTCATATTCAGTATAAAAATTTATTGTTCTAATCCTACAATAAAATAAACGTATCGCAAACACAAATAATATTTACACTCGAAGTATTATGTAAACATGTAAGTGTGTCGTTTTTTATTTTAAATTTATTTTGTACAATTTTTGCAATCAGATAATGTTCTTTAAATTACAGCTAAGAGTTTTTATACTGACAGTATGTAAAAAGACATGCATCGAGGGAATCATGCAGGCTTTTTTCTAATTAAATTAAAATAATGTATTTAAAAACCATATATTCTTGTAATTTAGATTAGAATTTGACAAAGTTCATCTATTAGCTACTTTTTCTCAAAATATCAAAATTTTATAATTTCTTGTCATAAAATCAATTTATCCTTTTTCGTATTTAAAATAGCGATTTTTTTAATCCTAGGTAACTGTAAAATGAAACCCTTTCTAAAGAATCTGCAAGATGGTTTTTTACTAGTTTCTTTGCAACAGGTGATCAAGATTTAACTGATTTTTGCAGAAAAAATTTTAAAAAGTAGGATGGTACTTTCGCAGATACAGTTAATCTTATTTTTATTAAACAAATTAATTTAATAATGTACAGGGTGATTCAAAATTCAGTAAGTACAAAGAAATTAGAGGAGTATTTTTCAGGTCAAAATAAAACTTTTTTTCCTATATGACTAGTGATAATACTACCGTTTAGTCAGCAGCGATTTTCTCGAAAACGGTTAGTTGTATTAAAAAAAAATGTAAAGAGAAAAAATTTAAGATCATTGTATTACTGATTAGATAGTGAATAAATTTTAAAATTAGTGCATTTAACTCTTCATCAGCCAATATCTCGGAAACGATTGGCCTTAAAGATTTCGACCAAGTATATCTTTTTGCTTAGAATTGAGAGGGGAATAAACGCACTAATACGAAACGTCAGTGTACAGGGCAGTAAAAAAGTTAGGGAAAATTTAATTCAAGCGTACCCCTATAGGTGGCGCCCTCTACAATCAGCGTCAAAACCAATGACATATTTAAATTTAGCGTCCTAAAAAAGGTTTTATGCCAACATTCAAATATGTTTGGAAAGTATTCTTAAAAAATAATTAAAAAAATTAAAAACTTTAACATCCTGTATATCGAAAACTAAGTATTTGTGGACCCACGTTTATAGGAATAAAAGTCTTATGTTGA
Organism: Anoplophora glabripennis; assembly: GCF_000390285.2. Taxonomy (NCBI): domain Eukaryota; kingdom Metazoa; phylum Arthropoda; class Insecta; order Coleoptera; family Cerambycidae; genus Anoplophora; species Anoplophora glabripennis. The sequence continues at coordinate 955,011 of NW_019416512.1, forward strand.
CCTCAAAAATAAGCCCCTAAATTCTTTGTACTGAATTTTGAATCACCCTGTATAATAATACAAAAGTAGGTATATTTGTAGATAATCAGAAATAAAGCTGCATACCAAATTTGAACGAAATTGTTTTCAAGTAATTAAATTACTATTTTTTTTTTCAAAGTCTTGAATACCTTCTATCTCAAAAACGAAGCTTTTCGAGACATATATTTATATGGTCTTTTTCGTTAATTGGTAACCTAGAAAATACACTATTAAAGTTTACTAAGTATGAAGTAGTCCCAAATTTAATTTCCGGAAAAGTTTCAACAAAATATCCTGCAACTTTCTTTGCAATTTCACACACCCTGTATCTTAAATGGTTTACTTTATCCCTGTAGCCATTAGATAATTCGAACTCGGTATTGTGTGCCTTTCTTATTGCTGATTTTTTTTGAGAGTTTTTTTAGTTTGCACAAGTGCGTCAACTCCACCGGGAACTGCTTGGAGTTACAAGCCAATGACAAAAGTCTGTGTACGTCACTGGGTAATAATCATGAATGATATTCAGGATCGTGGAAGACGTCGAAAACTGAAAAAAAACTAACGTTAACAGCAATCATTAAAGGTGAAGGTATTTTACGATACAAAAATATAACTATTTCATTTCTCTTTAATGACATGCGTTATTCGATATGAATAGACGTTTTATTACACTTAACAAGTAGCAATAAAATATACCAACATCGGCACAAAGGAAAATGCCTACATTCTTTTGTTATTTAAATAAGTGCTGTAATTTTGAGGTGAAACTTAGAACTTTTAAACATGACTACTACTATAGTTTCTTTCTCAACAAGCTTTTCTCTAACTAAAAACATTTTCTCCTTTCTTTATACTTTCTTCGTTTAGCTAATCTGCCTTAATATGGGTAAGTGATGTTACTATGCTTTCAATTTAAAAAACGATACTGTAATAAAACTGAAATACAGGGTAACATCCTGTAAAAAAGAAGGAAATTAAGAATATTTTGTCATATAAACATTTGAAGTCGTCGCTTTTGAGTTTACAAAAAAAACGTTATATCTTAAGAATTTGTGTGTGAAATATGTGAATAAAAAGAGAGGAAATTTTGAAAGGTAAAATCTCTATAAATAATTGAAAATAAAATTAAATACAAACATGATATGCGTAGAAAAAATTAACATTAACAATTTACACAATTGTGCCAGTGTTGACTATATAATTTATGTAGAAAATACCACTATTTAAACAATTTAAAGTGCTGTATTTAACTTTATTAAAGATTTGTTAAATAAATGCTAATAAAATTTCAAAGTTTCATAAATTTATGTACAGTGTGTCCCGTTTTTTAGGTTAACTCCTCTGGACATGTGAGAAGGCTATGAACCGCAAGCTAATTTTATTACAAATAGTACCCTGAAAGGAGGTTATATTCTACTAATCATTTTATTGATATCACAAAAACCTGGCCTACTACGATTTTTTAAAAGGGTCGTTTTTCCAGAAAGTAGTATTAGGCATTTTTAGGAATTTTTTTATTAAATAGATAATATTACCAGGCTATTCAACACCCAGTAAAATACCCATATACCAAATTTGAACGACAAATGCCTGTTGAGTGTTTTTTATGTGGTGTCAAACTTCGAGAAATCAGACAACTAAAAATTATAATAAGCAGGTCAAAGATTGCCATGAAAGTGAAAACAAATACCAATCGGACAAAGAAAGAATACAGGCACTATAAATTTAATACTTTTAATTATATTAATTAATTATTATTAATTAATTATAAAAATAATAACTTACGAAAAATGTATTGAATTATAAATAAGTTGTTAAACAAAAAAATTGCAAAACGTTAATCTAAATTAAGTTTTAGTTTTCTCCACCAAACCTCCTTCCAGTCGAACACATTTTTCCAATCCTCTTCTTAAATTTAAAAATAATTTACATAGCTGTTGTGGAGTAATCTCTGCACAAGCTTGTCTTATGCAATTCATTAGGTCATCCAAATTCCTTGGTCTGTTTTTATAAACTTTTTGTTTTATAAAACCCCAAAAGTCCATAGTTCGAGAAAAAAAAAATTAATTTAGATTGTTTTGCAATTTTTTGTTTAACAACTTAATATTTATAATTCATTATCTACATTTTTTGTACGTTAATTGTTATTTTTACTATGGCCGCAATTAAAAGTGTTAAATTTATAGTGTCTGTATTTTTTCTTTGTCCGATTAGTACTTGTTTTCACTTTCATGGCAATCTTTGACCTGCTTATTATAATTTTTAGCTCTCTCATTTTTCAAAGATTGGCGCCACATAAAAAACACTCACTAGACATTTGTTGTTCAAATTTGGTATATGAGTACTTTGTTTGGTGTTGAATAGCCTGGTAATATTATCTTTTTGATAAAAAAATGCCTAAATGCCTAATACAACTTTCTGGGAAAACGATCCTTTTAAAAAATCGTAGTAGGACAGGTTTTTGTTACATCAATAAAATGAATAGTAGAATATAAGCTCCCTTCAGGATACTATTTGTAAAAAAATTGGCTTGCTGAAACTCCACAGACTTCTCACATTTCCAGAGGTGTTAACCTGAAAAACGGGACACATTGTATATTGTAGTTTTTGCTATTACCGTTGAAAATGTTTAAAATACTACTACAAATTTTATACAAATTGTTTTTACTGAAAAAATTATATGTCACAAATTATTAAGCACATAAATTTTATTTAAACATTTATTAGGTATGAATTAAAAATGCAAAAGTAGCACATGTCGATATAGGAAAAAATAGTACAAACTTGAATAAAATACAAAAATTATTAAGTCCAGTCAACAAACGAATCTGGAAAATACTTAAAGATTATTGCAGCGACTTATCTCTTTCCATATTAGTAGGTAAAGAAAATGCATTTTTCCGAAAAGATAAAAGTAGCACAGTGTCAAATCGGGCGCGAATACGGGGAGCGATTGATAATTAAAATACGATTTTTAGTTAAATAATCGATCACAAGTTTAGATCGATGAAATGGTAGAACTCTTTGTAGACGATGTCCTAGGACACTTGACTTCTCCATAGATTTTTTGGGTATTGAAAACACCACGTTTTATTAGCAGTCACAATGTTGTAAAGGAAGCTTTTATACTTTTTCGTCTCCTTGATGATGGCCTTCGAATGCTGAACTCTGAGCAATTTTTTAGGTAGCCCAAGTTGACTTCTAAGAAGCTCAATTCCGATTCCATGAACTTTAATGAAGATTTTGGCTGATATTTGGTTTCGGTTGGCCAAAATGTTACTCACCATTTATGTTCTGACGACCGTTTAATTATTATTATTATAATTGTGACAGTTTCGTGTACAAAATTGAGAATCAAAATAATAAAGTACCTTTAAAAATATTTTACTGTAAAAAATTACAAGGCATTTATTTCCGAGTACCTATATAAAGATACAGCTTTTTATTAATTTAACGTCCTGTATTTCAAAAATGAGGGCTTCATGGACAAACGTTTATTTACGAAAATATTCTTAAATTTAGTCAAGAAATACGCTCATTAATTTTTGAGAAGTTGTTATGTTAGTCCTGTATATTGCTTTACTTCAAGTTAGGAAAATATGTACTCAACTCAATGACATTGAAGTGACATATGTAAAGGTGCTAATTCTTATAGTTAAATTGCACATATTATGTGTAGCAAAATAATTAAAAGAACAAATTTGATCTCTTCACGTGATAATTTAGAATTTGCGCATTATGTTTGTGGAAATTGTGTTGCTATCCACTTCAAATATTCAGCAAATGAGTTTGTATTATAGTTTAATTTATTCAGCATCGTAAATCCTCGCGTTTCGAGTGTTTGTTTATAATTAACAGAATAATACACTTTGTACAAGCTAAATTAGCCACGGCTTTATATGTTCGTGACATTAAAAGTTTATATATGCATTTCCGATTTCCGCATATTCCTTAGAAGCCTTGGTAAAATTTTATAAATATTAACATCGCTATCTCGTGTATAAAGTGTACTTAGTGTTTGGTAATAAAAACTTGACTCATGTTATGCGGAACCTAGCAATTAGAAGCTTGGCGTCTATAATCATCTTGAAATGAAAGTAAAAAAGACGAATTAGAAGATAAGAATTACATCTAAGCCATGCCTTGAGTCCTATGTTACTTTTAGTAAATATACAGCTACGTGTTTACGCCTAAAAAGAAAGTATACTGGGTGGCCCAACTGAAGCATGACTTGCTAATTATTACAGCCAATATTTGGAAGAACTGTGCCGGGCATATTGCTTTACATTTTCTAGGCGAGTAGAAAGTAGTGAGAAAATAAAAAGTAAACATTCCTATAACATAATTAATTTATATAATATAGATATCCACGCACAACATTGTAAGTTCTGAGTATCGATTTTTCGCATCTCAATATTTATAAATATAAAATATTAAGCCAGTGGTAAAATTACTTAGATCACTCTGTATCTCACTAAGAATGCGCAAACCTACTTTCAAGTTGAGAACCGTCGCAGTGGGCCTTTAAAGACCGGTCCAAAAAAATTCTGGCTGGCGCCTGTCAGTTATATGATTCTGTGATGTAACATCTGGTGATGTCGAAATTTGCAACAATTTTCTGCAACTAGGATGTAACATTCAATGAGGTCATTATTGCAAAGAGGGAAGAAATTTTTATTAAGTAAAAGTTGTAGGATCTAGTTCTACAACAAATATACACGGTTAAAAAAATTCAATGTGTGATAGACTAGACTAGCATATCCATACGTTTTTGCAGTCGCTGAATCCGAATCTCGTGTCCGTTTGATGAAGTTAACTTGATGTTCAAGGTTATTTGAAGGTCAATTCTTGTTTTTTGATGGCAATACAATTTTTGTCCCCGGATTCAGAAAGAATGAGAAATTTTACGTTCAGAAACTTGGTTATTGTGCAATTGTCAAGATCATTTCAAAGTTAAATCCCCCGCCTAAAATTTTCAGATTGGTATTTCGTCGGTTGACCTTGGATCTGACATTTAAGTGTCATGTCCAAGGTTATTTCAAGATCAATTCTTGTTTTTTGAAGGCAATATATCTGAGTACCGTGGGATAGGCCAATATCACCATATCCAGCGTATTCTTAGGTAAGAGAATTTGGGATATCCTGATTGCGAAACCATTATGTTAAGACAATTTGCTAAGGACTACATTTTTATTCACTCAAAATCATGAAAACCATATCTCATGGATACAAAATTATCATCTGACCGTCTTAGAGCCCGTTCTAATGATTTTTATCAAAATGACCTTCACCGTCAATTTCAAAGTCACCAAGTGATAGTCCCCGATGACTCAAACAACTTTTGCAGATGCGATTTTTCGATGTCTCGCTGTCCTGGCGAAATACCAACCTCGGGAAGTTGGAGAGGGGGATTTGACTTACAGATGATCTTGCAGATGAAAAAGTAACTCAACCACATCCCCGAAAGTACAATTTTGTTGGAATCTGGGGTCAAAAATTGTATTACTATCAAACAATCAAAAAACAAGATTTGACCTTCAAATAACCTTGAACATGAGCTGACTTCTTCAAGTGGACACCGGATTATGATTCAGCGATATCAAAAATATAGGAGTATGGTTGATTTTTTTTGCCGTATTTTGTAATAAATTATGCTAGTTATTATTTAACCCAGTGAAAACACGATGGTTTAAAAAAAGTTAAATTAACTTAGTTGATATTAAAGTAAAAGAAAATATAACATTTTAAATATCACGAATTTTCAACCGAACATTAAAAAACATAATATACGCATAGAAAACGTTAGGTTAAGTAAGCGTTACAATTAAACGTTATACAAACAGGAGAAATTTAACAAAACAAAATCATTGTAGTTAAAATAAAGTCAACGAAAGAAACGTTAAACTGACCTACTTAAATAATTGCACATGCGTACGATGTTAACTCCAAACTGTGGAGTTATTTTATAGTAGTTTCAAAAGGGAGTTTATAGTGCTGCAAAATCGCAAAATAATGCATAAGTTATAATTAAAAATAATGTTGATTAACGAGACATTTTAATGGTTATTCAACTGAAGGCCAAGGTATCAATAAACTTCATTATTAACGTTCGTATTCTCAAGGGGAAATATTGATGAAACTATTTAAAGAAAGTTTTGATAAAAATTATGGTCCAGGTTTATATTAATATTAACTAAATTAATTATAATTATTATATGGAATTAAATCATTAATTAATAAATTAAAATAAGTCTAATAGCTGTTTTACATTGACAATTTATTGATCAATTAATTCATGAAGTCGCTTCATCAAGAAATTGGACAAGTGTAATGCACCAAATCAGCTGTCAAATAACTTCATCAATTTATTCATCAAGTTCTTGACGAATTAGAGCATGTTCTAATTTTCGTCAATTTCTTCGTGAAGTTCGGAAGTACCAACCCAACAGATTTCCAGCCTCAGATCAGTAATGAGGTTATGTTATTGGAATATGTAAATAATTGTGTGGCGTCGTGCTAGTTTTGCATTGTTTTTACTGATTTGTTACTTACAAAAACTAATATTTATATAATATGTGTCAGAACGGTACCGCTGTTGTATCACTACAATTATGAGTGGAAAGGTGACATTTTTGAAATTTATTTGCTTCTTTGATTCATTGGTAGAACTGATTCATACGTCAAAAAACTTGACAAAGTCTGTAGCAGTGTAAAACCACACTGTTTACCAATAAATTTGTGAATTAATTCATGAAGAACTTCGTCAATTTATTCATGAATAAATTGTCATTGTAAAACAGCTATAATTCGTCAAGAACTTGATGAATAAATTCATGAAGTTATTTGACAGCAGATTTGGTGCATTACACTTGTCCAATTTCTTGATGAAGCGACTTCATCAATAAATTGTCAATGTAAAACAACTTTTATAAATTAGATTTGAAATTTTTACTTTTTCTGTAATATAAAGTCAGTTTTTTACATATTTATGATTTTGTGAAAAGCTTGTGAGAAAAGAATAGGCACTGAATCTGAATCATCTATCTTTGAAATAGATTTTTATAATATAAACCAAATCAGGTTCGTCGTCTATTCTACCGTTGAAATTTTAAGAATCTTGACATTTTTAATTGAATTCTAAAGAGAAAAAACAGTATTGCAATGTTGACAGTTAGTAGCACTGTCTCTAAGAAATAAAGAGGAGTTCCTATGAATATATATGATTCCATAAGCGCATTCTACAGGGCGTTAATTTATTATCCAAAAATCTGTTCATTAGTAAACGCTTCTCACTACAGGGTCTCGGAAACCGTAAGAGGTACGAAGTAACTTAAATGGGGGCAAAGTTGCGTAATCAAGACTAACATGATTAGTTTTCGAAATATTTGAAACAAAACGAAATTTTGTTTAATTGCAGCCTTCTATTCATCGAGATGCGTTTTCTGATGTACAAACAATTTTATTATTTTTGCCAGTGGCGTCTGTACAGGTTTTGTATTGAATATTTTTGAAAAAAAATATGTTACGCTACTGCTTTTTCTTAAAGTAAAAATCATTTTTGAAATCCTCATTCCTCTCTGTATAACGAGAAAACATGTGTAACTAGTTCATTTTAAATAAAAGGTTTGAAAAGTGAAACTTCCAACATTGTGGTAATCTAAGTTAAATGGTACATTGAATATTAAAACAACTATTAATGTAAACATGCTCTCAAACTAATGTTGTTTCTTGTAAAGAAAATCAGTTGGATAAGTATTGTTCTATGATTTTAACGAAAGTAGGAATCGAAACATGTATACAAGAAGTCCCCGTTGAATAATGTTTGTTAATGAAAGTACAGTCCGTACAATATTTGTTGAGATAGAATTCGAAGAAACGGATAAGCCAATAAAGTTCTGTTATAGGAACTACTGTAACAATTTACCGCGGCAGGGGCGTGTCTTGAAATTTTCCGCCAATGTCCTTCTACATAGGATGTCGAATGTAATGCAGGGGCGTACCTTGAAATTTTCCGCCAATGTGTTTCTACCTTAGGTGTCGAATGCGGTTAAGTCCAAGAAACTGGCGCACGGGTCTTCTTGGAATACTATTACAAAAAATATCGTACGGACTGTAATCCACTTTACTGTGTATGAGGATGTATGATTTTCTCTAATAAGGATTAGTTAAGATTTTTTGTGAAACTTATGAAACATAATTAAAATGTGAACATTTTTGATAGTTTAAAAGACTTGATGTTTAATATTTAGTGAAATGATTTGCCTATGATTTATAATAAATACCTTAATTTGTTGGGATTTTCACTACCTATACCTATGTATGAAATTTGAATCAATAATGAGTAAATAATAACAAAATTTAATAACAAAACTATAAATCAAAATAATTATATTTAGCCCTTATATTTTATTGGTTGCCTACATAATTTTAGTTAGCTAGTAAACATATTACGATTTTTTCCAATTTTTTTGGAAATAAAGTTTATCTAGTCAATAGGATTCTCTCGTGTTAGGTAATCTATTAGATTTAGTAAATACAGTCTTTGTTTTAAGTTCAACACCTTTTCCCGATTTTTTTTTAATTTTTTTTAGACGTTTTGTAATAAGTCCATCATATATTTGTGAATTAAAAATACATAATATGCGTCATAGTTTTCTAATTAGACACAGCAAACCTATATTATAACAACAATTTTTTACTCGTATTTTATTAAATGCTGAAGTAATCGTCTTATTTTACACCTCATTAAAATTACAATTATATTTCTTATGTATTACATACTGCAAAAGAGGTTATACAATAATCAATAGTGTATTTTCAAAGTCGTATAACTTAAAGGTAACATTTAAATGTAGAAAATATAATGTACTTTAACTTAGCAGACATAAAAATTATTTTATTAAACTTTTCCAAATAAATTTTCCAAAATACGTATATTCTTTCAATTTTAACTTTTGATACGTATGTTCTGCAACTTTGTGTTTCCCCTACTTAGAAATGCCTAATATCTGCAACGAATAGAATAAATAATTCTGAACTTACATTGTATTATTTTTTACTCTGTATACAGGGTGTTTCCGCAATAAGTGTGTTCCTTCAAAATGGTGATAAGGGGCACGATAAGCAACTTTTATTAAGTAACTCATGGTCTAAAACATTACGTTTTATATTGAAACAAAAAAAAAACACATGAAGGTTTAAACAAATTTAAAGACGTCCCTGGTGCGACAGGCAACTGTACCTTTGATATCGAAGCTGCTGCGCGTCGTAGTGCGAAAGCGCTCATGGCGGTTTTGAGGTTTAAATGTTTAAAAATGCTGAAATTTATTCAAACCTCGTTTAAAAGTAACACAAAAATTGAACTAATAGACGAATTACTTGCCAATAGACGATATACTCTACGAAAATTGTTCAAAGTTGTTTCCATGTGAAAATAAACATGCTTCCAATCAACGGTCAAAATTCTGTCACCAAAAACACTACACCACACATTCACTGAAAACCGCTGCTGGAATCGAGATCTCTGTACAACGTGAGGATTTGCATCACACCAATAAACATTTTATACGCCGCCTAAGTAATACTGCAATACACAACGCACGTGCACAAGATGCACAGGGTCGATTTATGGTTAATTTGTTTAATTAATTTTCTCAAAAACAGAAGCGTTTAGACTTTCAGTTGCTTAATAAAAGTTGCTCATTTTCATCACCCTCTTCAAGGAACTCACATACTTCAGGAACACCCTGTATATTCAAAGGTGTTATTGCGCAAATTCTGCCTTATAAAATTTGTGAAGATAAACTACAATAAATGTGAAAATTCTTTAACTTTAGCCCTTTGTTATTTATTATAATTACTGCACTTAACAACTTTTACCAGAGATAACCCTATTACAGTCATCTCGCAATGTTAAACATCTCGATAGAAGATGGCCTGGTAATAGGAATAACAGACTAAAGCGTATGACATATTGGGCGGACAGAATCATTTCATGTCTTTTTAGAATATTTCCGACATAATTAATCAGTTTTACTTCAAACGTTCTTATAAATGATTGAAATTTCAAAATGCTAAATTACACAGCCCCACAAAAAAAAGAACCGAACCGGGAATCAAAACCCAGGAATTCCAAGGAATTTTTTTCCCCGAAACCCAAACCGCCCTCAAAATTGGCCCAAACGAGCCGAAATTTCCGGAAAAATCAAAAAAACAGGTCAATATTCACAAAAAACGTAATTTATTATAAACGAAAGTTATAAAAAAGTTATAAAAAATCAAATTATTCTACCAGCTCACTAGACGTATGGTCTTTCACTAGAATTCCAATTTATCATCATAGAATCAGACAAGCTGGACCAATTTCATTCAAAAATAGGAAATAGATTAAAAACGACATTTTCATGGCATAATTCGTGTTGCAGAGTTCTGGATCCATCTTTTTATCCACCCACCCATTTATGAATTCATACATCTTTCTGTCCAGTCGTTCATGCATGAATACGCATATTTATTCATCCACCTGTACCACCTATGAAACCCACCCATCCACCCATCTATCCATCTACTTTTTGTACTGAGAGATGAGATAACAGCCTAGAAGATTGAGAATGCAATAAAACTTGTAGAATACTCTACTTTATAAACAAAAGAAAACATCCCAGATCTTGGAAATCTTTTATCATTTTTGATACAATTTCTTCGTATTTAGGACTCTTCTTGTTTCCTAAAAAATTAGTCGCTACAGCTTTGAAACTAGTCCAAGCACTCTTCTCAATGCTACTCATTGTAGTGATGAATGTTGCATCCTTGAACAATGTCCTAATCTGAGGTCCATCGAATACACCTTCTTTCAATTTCGCCTCAGAAGTATTCGGAAATTTTCCCTCTATATAGAGCGAAAATTTTTTTAGGAAACAACAAGAGTCCTAAATACGAAGAAATTGTATCGAAAATGATAAAAGACTTCCAAGATCTGGGATGTTTGATGAACTACAAGTTGCACTTCCTTCATTCACATCTGGATTGGGTTCCTGAAAATCTTGGAGATTATATCGAAGAACAAGGCGAACGATTTCATCAGGATATGAAGGTTATAGAACAGCGATATCAAGGAAGATGGGATGAAAACATGATGGCCGATTTTTGTTGGTTGTTAAAAAGGGAAACGAAAAATAGAGGAGCTAAACTAAAGCGTAACTCTTTGCATAGATCCTTTGAAGAAAAAGAACACGTTATAGCATCAAGAATAATAATGATTTGTAGATATTGTTTTCTTTTGTTTAGAAAGTAGAGTATTCTATAAGTTTTATTGCATTCTCAATCTTCTATGCTGTTATCCCATCTCTCAGTACAAAAAGTAGATGGATAGATGGGTGGATGAGTGGGTTTTATAGGTGGTACAGGTGAATTATAGAAAGATGTATGAATTCATAAATGGGTGGGTGGATAAGAAGATGGATCCAGAACTCTGCAACACGAATTATGCCATGAAAATGGCGTTTTTAATCTATTTTCTGTTTTTGAATGAAATTGGACCAGCTTGTCTGACTCTATGATAATAAATTGGNAGGGCGAAAATTTTTTTAGGAAACAACAAGAGTCCTAAATACGAAGAAATTGTATCGAAAATGATAAAAGACTTCCAAGATCTGGGATGTTTGATGAACTACAAGTTGCACTTCCTTCATTCACATCTGGATTGGGTTCCTGAAAATCTTATATCGAAGAACAAGGCGAACGATTTCATCAGGATATGAAGGTTATAGAACAGCGATATCAAGGAAGATGGGATGAAAACATGATGGCCGATTTTTGTTGGTTGTTAAAAAGGGAAACGAAAAATAAAGGAGCTAAACTAAAGCGTAACTCTTTGCATAGATCCTTTGAAGAAAAAGAACACGTTATAGCATCAAGAATAATAATGATTTGTAGATATTGTTTTCTTTTGTTTAGAAAGTAGAGTATTCTATAAGTTTTATTGCATTCTCAATCTTCTATGCTGTTATCCCATCTCTCAGTACAAAAAGTAGATGGATAGATGGGTGGATGAGTGGGTTTTATAGGTGGTACAGGTGAATTATAGAAAGATGTATGAATTCATAAATGGGTGGGTGGATAAGAAGATGGATCCAGAACTCTGCAACACGAATTATGCCATGAAAATGGCGTTTTTAATCTATTTTCTGTTTTTGAATGAAATTGGACCAGCTTGTCTGACTCTATAATGATAAATTGGAATTAAACGAGTGAAAAATCAGTGAGCAGTGAACAATTTTGACCTGTTTTTTTAATTTTCCCGAAAACTCAGACCCGTTGGGCCAAATCTGAAGGCATATTCGGATTCAGCGGAAAAAATACATGGAAATACATGGGTCTGAATACCAGATCCGATACTTTTTTTTGTGGGGCTGCGATTATTAAAAATTTAACTTATTACATTTACTTGCACAGTGCAAATTCATCATGCTAATGGATACCGAAAATGATCAAACTTTCAGGAAATCGCCCCATCCGTTAAAATTGAACATTGCGTTAAGGCATCTCAAAAATGTAAACACCAACTGGTTCCCCCCTCATCTCCCAGAAAATCGAACCGATGCAGCTCGGCTAACGTTCACTAGAGAAAGCTTTTCTCCTGATTTCTTCCTTGCATAACAAACGCCGCGCCGCTCGCCTTGTGCAACGATCAAGAGCGCGGATGGGAGGCAGACCGCGAGTCGATCTCAGTTGGCCGCGACGACACCACCGAGAATTAAATAGCGTTTTGCGAGCAAAAAACTGTCAGTGTGACTCTGCGTTGTTGATGGAGTAGGTCAGTTTCGCGGTGTTCTTCCTTTTCAAAGAGTAAAGCAGATTGGTTTATTGAGAGTAACAGTGTTTTGTTTTGACTTGAGTTTTCAGTGGATTTTTTTAGACCATCCCAGTGGTATGTGAAGTTATTGTAACCCAGTTCTTCGACTTTCTCTTCGTGTGTTTATCAGCTTGGCGGGGTACATGTTTCTTATCATGTATCTTCAGTCCATGACTAAAGTATCCACTTAAAAGTATTTTGAAATCTCTATTTTTTATGTTTTAGAAACATAACACAAAAAAATTAGTGTTAAAGATTGTTTTACTATATTTTAAAAATAAAACTAAGCTACCACCCTTGCGGGGTCCATCGAGGGTATTATCTGGACCTTTTGTGTTTTTAAACTTATTTTAAATTATTCAAATTTATTTAACTGCTTTATTTTTACATTACTTTCCATTAACGCGAAAGTCGCACATTTCTGTTATCCAAACTCTTCAAAAATATTGCTAAAATCCAAGAGTTTTCGACTTTTCTGAATCTTATAGCATCACTGATCATTTCAACCCAATAATTTATATTTTGTTAAAAGGTGTATGTACAAGATGTTCCTCAGATAAGTGCAAAAAATTTTGAGAGTAGTTTTACTTATAAAATTAATAGTAGAAGTTCCTATGATACTTTTTCGAAATTCAATAATGACGGAGTTACATAACCTCATTTTTGTAATTAATAATATTTATTTGTAGCAACAAATTACACCTACGAAAAAAAAATCATCAAGTTGGGGATCCTTAAAGGGATTCAATGGTTTTTACTGGAAAATAGATCAAAACTTTTTGTTTGTGATTTTAAAAACCAAACAGCTTAATAATACATAAAAATATTTTGCAAAAATTTCAAGAATATCCTCCATATCGTAAACATTAACAGTTTTCAAGAAAGAACGAACTCATTAAATTCAAAACACAGTTAAAATGTATCTATTTTGCAGTATAAATAGAGCAGGATTTTTACATAAAACATATTTTTTACACAACCGTTAAGTATTAAAATCCGCATAAAATTTTTAACTTCCATGAATTAAAAGAAAACCTTATGTTTGATGATGTTCATTATCAAGTTATTTATTATTTTGAAACACTTTTTATAAAAATTCGTGATCAAGTTCCTAACCGATTTACCGACAATTTAAATACTTTAGGTCTCTAGAATATTGGTGATATTTTTTTATAGGCGCAGTCTGTCATTAATAATACATTAATTACTTTGAACTTATGCAACTAACGCTGTTAATATAAAAGGTGTTACAAACTTAAAGAGGATATTTTAAGAGTAAATAAATCGAGGTGCGAAAATTCGATTCGCAGAAATATTATTTGCAAATAGAATATATCTTTTTAATATCTACTTATCACATTGATACTATGAACACTTTTTTGGAGCTGCTGACTCCATCGATAGCTTTGACTCTTACTACAAGTATTGGTCTATATGTAAATTACTGTACAGGGTCATATTTTTTTTACTTTTCTATTTAGAAAAAAATAGTCGAAAAGAAGAAGTCGTAGTAAATTTTCCAGCTATATGAAATAAGTACAGAAAAAAAACAATTAAATGTTACGTTTTTCAGATATAAACCAAAACTATGGGTTTTTGAGATAAAATATTGATAGTACTGTGCTCACTATTTTCTTCCTCAGGTCATATAAGTTATTATGTCATTCTTCCAGAGTCTTTCAACTGAAAGAACTTCTTGGGGGTAAATCAGGGCTTCCTGGGGAATATAAAATTGTCCTTCTATAAGAGATTGAAATCAATGTCCTTTGTATAGAACAGGATATATACATGTTACGTATTTGCTTCAATAGTTTGCTTAATATTTTTGGTATATTTACTGACAATGCACAATGGACAGTTATGTACAATTTGAAACAATGGTAATACAATGTGACAGTTCTAATAAAGTAACAATAGTTGCGCCTGAATAGAGCTAAGCAATTATTTTTATACTTAGCATTAAGAAAAAGAACGGTATTTTCCAGTGTTATGTTTCATGTGAAAAGAAAATAATAAAGAGTGTTATATAATAATCCCATCTTATTCTGAACAAAGGACATTGTTTTAACTCTCTTATAAAAGGACAATTTTATAGTCCGTATCTGTGGGGGATACTGGAAGATAAAAATAAACAAAGAACGACTTAATAACTTATATCTTAAGGAAGAAATTGTTGAACGCAGTATCAACTATCAAAGAGATGATCTTTGCCTAGAACATAATGACAGATTACTTTTTATTTGATATTATTCCAAGAACTTAAAGGATTGTTAGTTTTAACAGTAAAGAGCATACGCAGGTACTGATTCCATGGCAACCTTGATTTTATCCATAGTGAAAAGTCAGTAAATAAACTAAAATAATGTGCAAACTGTGAAAACAAATATTTATACATAATCATTAAAAAATACAGAAAAAGATAGACATATAACATATGTATATACATAACACAAGTATGGATTTACTTGTTTGATTTATTAAGATCCCGATCCTGTTATCATTTTTTAAATAGAATGGTAAAAAAGTGGGATAGAATGAAACGCGAGGATCTATATATAAAGATATGTAACTAACTTCAAGTTTTCACCACTGTTTCCATACAACACTATCATGTTCATTAATTCATTTTTACCATTTACCCCTTTTTATGTAGTATGTAAGCCGGGAACGATTCCAGAAGTTCTCAATCTGTTATAACAATTTTTATATTCATTAATAATTTTAAGCGCCGTTTTGCAGTTTCCACGATTTTGGTTATTGAAAATTATTAGACATTACAATATTACAAACAATTTAAATAAACCTGAAACACAATCTGAACATTTCTTTTCTCCTATTTAGCGATGTTTCGTTTTCCGTTATGACGAGTTAACATTTATCCACTCAGGTCGTCAGCTTCACTACTGACAAAGAGATCTCTCTGTTTTGCAAGTTGTATTTTTAAGTTTTTGTGTTTTTAAATAAAGACGTACTTCTGTGCGCAAGCAATTATTAAATTTCTCCAAATCAACGATTAAATAACAGTTTTCAGAGAAGTAGGATAACCTTAAGTCGGTCAGTGAGGTGTTAACGAGTTGCCCAATGTTCTTGAAATAAGAGAAAATTACACTTGTCAGGATTTTATTTTGCTGATCTAGATTTTAATGTCAAAATGCACCGTCAACAATAATTGCGATATTTACTTTCAAAAATAATATACATTTTCATAATTTACAACATGTAGGCAGATCCAGTGCTGTAATTTTGAAAAGACTACATCAAAATTGATGAAAATTGATGTTTGCTTTTAAAATAATACATACATACTTGTATTTTTGCTTTTTCATAGCATTACATTATTACAGTATTTGAATATCCAATTATGTTTTAAAAGATGACAAACTTTGGACACTTTTAAGGTACCAATGTGCTAGAGATATTGTCAGTTTATTTTTAAGTTTAACACTATTTGTAATAACAGGACTATTATTTAGGTTTTTCTTCAACGCAAACGTTGGCTAATCAGTGTTCTGCTATTTATTTTTTTAAGAGATGTGGCAAAACGTCAAATAAAAAAGTCTATTTGCAGTCTATCGCTATATTTCATTCAGGGTTTTTATTTAAATGAACAAACAATTTCAAACATAATTATTTTTCAGAACCCATCGACCTATTACGTAGTTTTTTTGAGGAATATGATTTCTTCACTGAATTTATAAGCGAGAACTTCAACCGACGTAATTATTGTGAGAAGGCCAAGTTCAAGCCACTGCGTTTGGTTTAAAGTGTCACGCGCGTTATTTCGCAGACATATTTTGCAATGCCAGCTTTTAATTAGCTGGAAAAAATGCTGCACTAAACTTCGACTGATGTTGCAAAATTTCGGGTTAAAAAGTGCATATTTTAGTTAGATTAATGAGGTTTCGAACATATACGAGTATATACAGGATACTAACTGTTTGTATTGCTTTTTAGTGACTGGATTTTGTCTTAATTTTTGCGATGACGAAAACCAAAATGTCAGTAGTCGGTGTGTGATCTAAATTTGAGTTTTTGTTAGGTTTTTTTTCAATACTAAATTATTTTTACTTTCAAATATGAAGAGTTCGATCAAAATCCACTATGTCATGGCCGTAGGAGTTATATAATTATAAAAATGTAAAATTACCTAACACAATTTGACACTGCTCAAAGTAAATATTTGATATTGTTTTATTTTTTGTTCAAATACTAGAGTATCAATTTAAAATTATTTAAACTGCTATAATACAGGATGTAAGAAGTTTAATTGCCATTACTTTAACATGAGATAGAAAAGAATAAAAAATGAACAAAAAAGTTGTATATTACAGGGACTTCAGATTAACAGTTTTTAAAATACAGCGAGTATTAATATTAGGGAGTTTCATCACAACACACCACACCATCACACAGGAAATGCAATGAAACGGGCTCCTAGCCCCTCCCCCACTTCTCTATGCCTTTTGATGGGCTAAAATTTTCGGTAGGTCACTCAGGTACATAAGTTATCTTAAAATAGCAATAAATAGGCATCTACGTTTATAATTTAAAGAAGATTCTACAACTTTCTCAACATATTGTAGATGTCTTATTAAATATTAACTTTATAACTTATTTGGTTGTTAATTATAATAGTATATTTCGACTTGTAATTTTTTTGTTTATCAATGTAACATGGAATCTTACATTTTTCGAGTAATTAAAGTGTAAATTTTAATAAATAGCTCAAAATTGTACATAATGATTAGAGAAAAATTTTCGGATTCTAGTTTTTTTTCGTTTCTTTGCATTTCATGAGAAAAGTTACCATAATAATGTATATTTTTTTACACCATCAGAAAGTAGAGATTTCAACGAAGAAAAGATATTTTGACGTGAGAATTTTCGATTGAAAATTAGGGTGCTTTTTCGATATTAAGTAAAAATAAGGTGAAAAAATAAATATTTCAAATCAAAAAAATTACAGCGTGTTTGGGACATAAATAGGTGTTTTCACCAAATTTCTTAAAAATTTTTGTAAAAGAAAAATAAAAAAACCAAAAACTTGGTTGTTTGAATTTTTCACATAAATTTTGAGGTTATGTGAAAAAAGTGTAAATACAAAAGTTGTAGATCTTTTTATTACCTACAACTTTGCCATTTAATTTTTTTCCATAAGACTTGTAGTTTTTCCGGAAATCAAGGGAAACCGTTTTTTACCCTTAAAAACTCACCCCCTTCCCCTTCCCGACCTCAGATCGCCCGTAAATTATTTTTCCTTTCATTTCTGTTATATTCTCTTTCTTTTGCAATGGGTTTCATCCTACTATAATTTTTTTTGGTTTCACAAATTATCGACCCTGGTCTACTATCAAGTTTGAATCTCTGTGATTATTTTTACTTGAGGAGCAATAAATTACATGAATTCATCCATACATTAATTAAAATCTTTAATTGTACCAATAAAAATGGGTAATTGAGTGGCACGACAGTATTTACTTTTACTATGTATCCTGCCAAATCTAGAATTTCGTCGCCGTACCTATACGGAAATATTAGAAAACGTGACACCAATTTAAACTGGATGCACACCTTTGCCAACACAACAAAACGCATCTATTTTATTCCATTAGCGGACCATAAAGCTAATGTATAAAAAATGTTAATTACACGCATAATTACAAACACTTGCATCAAAGATAATACGCAAAAAGTCTACCCTTGACACAATTAATTGTGTAATTGTAGTGGCTTTAATAGATACATAGTTATAGTTACATTATGAAACGTCTAAAAAAGTGTTATAAACAACGGTTATTGACTTTATCAGCTAATTACAGATAAAATAGTGTGTGGATGAGTCCTTTTTCCATACTAGGACTTTTTACCATAATTACTGTAATTTCAGATGCAATAATTCCGCTCCTATTCCTCCAAATGTCATGAAATTTGGAGAGTACATCAGTGAAGGATCTACCTTTCTAGCTCATGTAATTGCTAATAGAAATTCTCATTAGAAATACTTACCTATTTTTGAAAAGTCATGTTTACTTTGGAACACACCTTTTACATCTTTTCATAATATTTAAAACGTATCCGAAGACATTACTAATCGGAAAAACGTTACTAATGTTATTTACAGGAGACCTTGAAATAAATTGGTCCTAAAATAGAGCCCTGAAGCACTCTACGTAATTAATTTGTCACTTTTTATATATTTTTTGGATTATAGTGATCTGGAAGTGAAGTTTAAAAACTTTTGTTTCTAAAACATAAAATGTAAACAAGTTAAAACAGTCTCAATACCTGATAATTAAATTATGTCACGACCTCACTCACCTTACCAATTAGTAGACTTTAACGATATTTTTTCCATTTCAGGAACTGGTCATGTGTAAGTGTCAACTGGCTGATTGCGTAATATCCACAGATCTCAAATAGCGAATACTGACGAAGCTGTGTGTATGTGTGCTAGAAAAAGATAATGGGACTGTCATATGTCCAGGTGCTGTGTGCAGTTTTCATTTCTTCAAGGATCGCCGAAGCGGGGATATTGGATACCCTTAACTGGGCCAGATCGGATAAAATCGAGGTTAACCTACCTTGGCTGCCGTGTAAGTAATATTAAGCTTAGATATTGGATTTCAGTTTCGTTTTTCACTGCATGAATAGTATCTAAATACTCAGAGAGTATTAAAAGACCATTTAGCTGCTAAAATGAAGAGGGGAAAAAAGAAGCGAAATAAATCAATCCTTATTTTAACTTCAGGAAAACCTAATATATATTGAAACACCCTGTACATGATTTTAAAATAGTGTTGAATATCAAAGGGCGGAAATGTTTGGTCAGAATCAATCGACACGTGCCGCTTGTTATAATTAGATACAAAATTGCAAATAATCACTTGAATCATTTTGTTATCTGAAAAATATTAATATTACATACATCCGGTCAACTGATTAATGTTGTGACAAAAACAGAATAATTGCAATGCGTTACTCATGATTAAAACTAGATAAAATTATAGATATTAACATAAATTTTAATTTTTTCCGATAACTTGCCCGCAAGATGTTAATATAATTTGCGTCAACACTCCTAATTATTGACAATACATGCGGGTTTTAGTTCAGGAATTACTAAATGCGAACTATACTCGTCATTCGGTGCTAAATTTGGAAACCGCAAAAGAAAACGATGAGAGAGATGGCAAATATTAATATTTTATTATTTCAACGCGATATCGTCGTAATATTTTTGAAAATGTATGAATAAAAAGCGGATTGGCGTTTCAAAATTATAGTGCAACAAAATTTAAAGAGCCGTTTTTATAAAGATTCGATCCGTACAATTACAATTTTTGTATCGAGATTTGTTAAAGTTTTTTTAAAGGATTTCCTGGGTAACTTAAACTACTAAAGGCAGAAAAAAAAACAGCTCGATTTTCAAGACAAATTCAATAATCAAATATTTGATTTGATCTTCGTTTGTTTTCGAGTTACAGGGCGATATTCACTTTTGTGATATTTTTAACCACCTATACCCCTAAATCAATTAGAAATAAAGTATATAAAAACTAGCCCATATTAATTTTTTATTAAATTTCATGATTTCATAATGGTACAAACATATTTTTTGAAGCAAGTTGTAGTTTTCTATGACTTGAAAAGATACAGAATGTTTTCTATTTTCCAGTGATTACGTTATAGTTATTTCTGCAAAAATGGAACCAGGTCGTTTATATACAGGGTGTTTGTAAATAAGTGCGAAATATTTTAGGGAGTGGTTGCCGAAGTTATTTTGTGAAAAACAGTTCATATAAACGTAGATCGAAATATGTTTCGTTTCCGAGATATAGAGTGTTTAAATTTTAATTTTTTATTTATTTGTATTAATTATTTCAGAGTTTTAAAGATATTGACTCGAAATTTGAAAAACGCTTTGGAGGGATAAATGGGCATTTTTTGGGAAGATCTGAATATTTCTACTTCCATCAGTGGCGTTCCTGCGAGAATGGCACAACTTTTTTAATAAAAATAAATGGTACGCCACTGACTTTTTCCCGTTTTGAAATTATTTTAGAAATTTGCCATCAATTCTGAATAAAATTGGTCTCTTCAATTTGTTACGTAGGATGCACCGTTTTTGAGTAAAAAAATAAAACATATTTTATTTAAGGGTCTCTTTTAATAAAGCGTGGTCAGTCAACATTGAAAATAAAAAGTTGGTATGAATGTGGGTAAAAATTCTTCGATTTCGAGATACAGGATGTTCAAAACTCTTCGAAATAATTAATAAAAATAAATAAAAAATTAAATTTTACACTTTGTTTCACAAAATAACTTCGGCAACCACCCCTTAAAATATTTCGCACTTATTTACAAACACCCTGTATAAATGAAATATATGTGTGGCGTCACAAAAAATTAAATTTTTTTGTGAAGGAGGATTTTTCTTATTTTCTTTTCCTAGGTTTTGTAAAATCATATTTATTCACTGTAAATTACTTTTACATCAAAATAAATTCTAATTAGAGGGGGTAAATTGGTAAATCATTTGTGACGGTCTATGTAATCGTAAATTTTCATTACAGCTAACTATTATACAGTACATTGTGATTCAAAAATTATCCTAAAAATTTTTTTTGAATGTGCAGAGGAATCTTTAAATTAATAAGAATTTGATACCAAAGATGAGATACCTTAAAATATAAAAAAGTTATGACGTGTTTAACACGTTCAATCTACTGCAGCTAGCGCCCTCTATGAACTTTAACCAAAATGTGAACACATTTCAATTCCTCTACTTAAAGAACTCCAAACCTCAAAATTTTGTGAGGATATTTGCATTTGTTAAGGAATAAATGAAAAAAAACTAAAATAATATTTTACATTTAACACCCTGTATCTCTTTAACTATCAACTTTTGGACTAAGGTAAGTTCGGCTAAATCGCAATATTTTTGCTTCGAGAATCTACCCATGAATTTTGACCTATTAGATCGGGACCACCCTGTATACAATTTTTTTGTAATTGTATAAAAAAATAAATTTAAATTAGTCATATTTATTTTGAAATTTGAGAAATTTAAACAAATTTTTTTTTATTCATATATTTTTTTTATTAAATATAAATTTTTCTTCTACATCATGCGTAAGTATTGAAACAGCAAAATATCGTTTAATTTTGTCGAACAAGCAAAAAAAAACGATAATTTTGTCGGACAATTAAATTCTCAGATTAATATTGCATTTTTTTAAATAATAACGCTTTTGTCCGACAGCTGGTTATCACCAACCATGTTGTCGTTAATTCGACATCTTCGGGGCGTCGGACTGCAAAAACTTCTCAAGACAATAAGATACTTTTGTGGGACAATAAGATACTTTCATTTCAAATCTTATTACCAAACACTCCCAGAAAAATCAGCTTGCTGGTTGTCACATCAACCATAATGTCACGAAATCGACATATTTGGGGTGGGGGACAAACTCAAAATACCAACCTTTTTGTCGGACAAATTTTTTGGGGGGTTTAAAAAAATATATCTTTCATTTAAACTTAAAAAAAGTGCTGGTCATAACATTCCATGTTTATGCCAGATTGACATGTTTCCCTGAAAATCACGGGAAAACTGACCACTGTTGAATTTTCCTCGTAGTCAAATCTTGGGAGACTCGTCAAACTTAAGCTGCACGCAAAGTTACAGCTTGCTGGTAATCATTTTTTTCTTTGTACGTGGGCCCGTGGACTATTACTTATCATTTGATACAATAATCATTCTACTGTCCATTTTACATTTTACTGAATTTTCGGAGAGTTCAGTTAAACTTATGGATAGTTAGCTCAATAATAGAATCTACATAGTTTGTAGAAACTGATAAAGGAAAGTCTTCTCGGGGTGTCGTTTCACGTGGTGTACCCCAAGGTATCTCCTTGGACCACTTTTATTTAGTATATATTCAAATGATTTGTTTTGTTGTTTACAAAATAGTAAGGAATACTATGTACTTAGATGATACTTTATATATTAGTTTATTTGTCCTTCAAATCAAAAGAAATAACTCATGCCAAAATGGCCTTAAATGTGAACATTAGTAGCTTAGTTGAATTCTCTGTAAAACATCGCCTTGGCATATATATTATAAAATCTGTTACGATATTTGGTAAACCACACATTAACAAATGTATTCAAATGGCTTAAGAGTAATATGAAAATGTTATATGATTTGGTTCATAGTCAATTTAATTATTGGAACGTTGTTTATGGTCTTTGTTTTAATAAAATAGAAAACAATAGAATGGAAAAGTTGCTTAAGGTTCATTTGTCGCATCAGGAAGTTTAAGCCTAACTCTTATAATTTAATTGACGCTAAATGGGTAACTATGTAGAAAGGAAGGAGAATCTTCATGCTGTTGTATTATTTTATGGTTTATTATGTTACGGTTTATTATTTTACAAGTGTCCTGCATATTTAATAAATACTTAATATATATAATATAAGTAATAATTATATATAATAATAATATATAAATAAGTAAAAACTTATTGCATATATGTCCATTTATGTTATAGGGGTCTTTCTTGTATCAACTACCACACGTAGATCCTCAATTTTTGTAGATCTTTTTTTTATAATATTTATAAATCATATAGTGCTGTTCCAACAGATACTAAATTATTTAGTCCTGCAACTTTCAAAATTAAATTTATGGAATACATTTTTAGTCATGCTTTCCTTGTTTGTACCAACACTTTTCTTTGCAGTTGAAAATGAGACCAGGTGCTACGAAGAACTGGGGTGCCTCAATATCACCCGGTCCTGGTATCACTTGATCAACAGGCCATTCAACGTGTTCCCATTGCCCCGATCTGTGATAAACACTAGGTTTATATTGTACACGAGACTTAACCCTTCAGAGGTAAAGAATGACTTCACATTTTGCTCTTCGATTCCTAAATGGCATTCTTTTTCAGGGTCAGCTGATAAGAGCGAATAATCAGTCTATAGAGAGGTCCAACTTGGACATCAAGAAGAAGATAAAGTTTATTATTCATGGGTTCATAGACACGCCTTTATCAAATTGGGTGAGTAACATTTTTAATGACGTAAACATTAATATACAGGCTGTCCCGGAAAGGTTGGAATACTGCTTGCGATAGACTTCTGGACTTCTGGATATGATGATTTAGACCTACTTACGTATACCAACTCTGTCACTTAAAACTGCCCAAGGTTCTATCTCCTGTAATCTTTAAAACTTCCTAACAATCCGAGATATTAGTGTGTCGATATTTTCAAGACTTTCTGACTATGAAAAGAAAGTGATATATGTATTATTAACAAAACGGCAGCTGTTGAAAATTTCCTTCTCCGTGAGATTTTTTTTCCTTATTACTTCATTGTATAAAAATCAGAAACTATCAAAGAGGGCCTATATGGTTAGAATGGAGCAGTTAAAAAATTGAAAATTCCTTTGCTAGTTTTTGAGATTTTAGGAAAAATATGAAATTTCCAGACTGATTCTATCATTTTTCGGATTTATTTGAATTTATACGAATACTTTTTAATGCCATTTTGTTTCTCTGTTTAAATATAAAATGTAATTTTTATTACAATCCATTAATATTTTCACGACATTGTACTTTTAATTTTTTCCGAGTACAATGATGAATATTTTAGGTATTGTTTAGTGACGTTTTGTCAATATTATTTTTCTTTAAAAATATTTATTAACGAGGCATAAATAATTTTAGTGTAGATTTCATTCAAATACAAATTTAATTTCGTTAATATGTATTTATTTTTTGATAATTTAAGATGGTGTCTGATATATCTGAAAAATTGGAAGGAAGTGTGATATATTTAATAAAAATTATACTAACAATGATTGCTGACAGACGAAACGTAATAAAAATTTGATCCTATATTTGAATAGATGGTGAACTTGATAACAAAAATGGATATCGACCCCTTTTTGGCGTCAAGATGTAGTTATTTTTATTCTCTTTAAACTAACCTATAAAAAGTTGTATCCTGCTATTTCACTTTCATAAGAAAACATGAAACAACCTAAACTTGGATAAATAGCGCCAATAAATAAACTACACTTTCGTTAGAAATTTCAAACTAATACTTTATTCATCAATTTTTTATGCTAAATTCGTGTAAAGAAAACTATAGCATTGTATTTAAAATTTTTGAGAAAAATATAAACACGGCCTCCTTTTGAAATAACTAGTTAGTTAGGCTAAATTATTCGTTTCAACGTGATGGAGCTCCATCACATTATGGTTTACGAATATAAAATTTAGTTATCTAAATGAAAACTTTCGAGACAGATGGATTGGAAGAGGTGTACCATGGCCTCCTAGATCACCAGATCTGAATCCCCTAGATTTTTCTTTTGGGGTTATTTAAAAGAAAAGATTTATAGTCCGTATATACGCTGCTGTCGCGCTAATAGACCAAGAGATGCTACAAAGTGTTCATGCTTCAATGTTGAATCGTGATAATCTTTGTCTTGAAGTAGAAGGCAACTTCTTTGAACACCTTTTGTAAAAACAATTTCTATTATTTAAGCACATTATGGTTTTAGTTTATGTTTTATTATTAAAATGTTTTTTTCTATCCTTTTCAGGTTAAAATAATTCCTTACACCTAGGTACAATCGACAATCAAAAACTGTACTTATATATATTGGTTATAAATTATATGTCTTGGTCCCCAAAAGCACAGACCTCAGTTTTGAGTAAATAAAATGAATTTTTACTTTTTTAGTTTTTTGAATATTTTTTGAATAAATCAACAACGGAAAATAATCGGAAAATTTTCCACTTTTGATATTCAATTCATTTTTGTCTCTTTAATCAAATTCCAGAAGGATGGGCGTCACATTTGGGACACCCTGTATTTGAATAAATTGGCAAATATGGTCCTCATACAATGTTTTTTAAGTTTTGTACAGCTTTTCAAATAAATCTATAAATACTAAATAGTGGGCGTGAATTTTTGCACATTGCCATTGGTTTAAATCAGAGGTATTCTAATTGTGTTCCTCGGAACCCTGGGGTTCCCCACAATCTCTCTGGAGGTTCCGCGACTCTGCCACAAATTAATGCAGAATTTGAAATGCGATAGCAACTTACGATAATAGCGCCTGATTTCAACATATTATGTAAAAATATTCAAGCACATCCCAGTCATTAATTTTATATATTTACTCTTTTTTAGAGTATCAAATAAATATTTACTTTAAACTTTAAAGTCTTAGTTTAATTTTTAATTCCATTAGTGGAATATTTATTTTGATAATCTTAGTATCTATAAATAGATTATAATCAGTAAAAAATGTTTTCGAAAATTTTTTTAGGTACTTCTAAAAAATTGAAGTGTTGGCTTCCAAAAGGTCTCAAGTATAATTAGTTTTTAGATTTTCCTTTATACCTATATACCTATATACCTATATACCTATATAAGGCGTTTTTCAAAATTTTTCAATCAGTATTATCTTTAGTTAACCAACTTTCTTAAAGACATCCTACTGAATTTTCATATGTGCGGTGTATAAAAAATATCTACGTAAAATAATACGTAGGTAATTATGTTTTATTCTGCGTAATATTTACAAAAAACCCTTAGGATTTTTCAATCAACTTACTAATAAATTAATATTTAATTAATACCTCTTTAATTATGTATTAATTGCGAAATATTAAATGTTATTTTCAGAAAATTGGCAATTTTATAAATAAATTAAAATCTTTCCACGGTCATAAGTTCCTTGAATAAATACATATTTTTTTATGTAGGTACGTTAATCAAACTAAAAATTATAAGCGTTTTCATTAAAATCGAATCGAATTTTATTATCTTCCTAAATCGAGGCTTCAATAGTAAAAATACTATTTTATATAGCAAAATTCTATCTTATGAGAATGATATATTAAAATATATCTCTATCTC
Organism: Anoplophora glabripennis; assembly: GCF_000390285.2. Lineage (NCBI taxonomy): Eukaryota > Metazoa > Arthropoda > Insecta > Coleoptera > Cerambycidae > Anoplophora > Anoplophora glabripennis. Next base: position 981,831 of record NW_019416512.1, read on the forward strand.
TAAAGAGAATCGGTCTCTCTCAGACTCGGTCTGGCTCTTTCAGGGGCCGCACTATGTATCATTTTTTTTGTTTGTACAAAAATCAAATATCTTGACTCAGAGAGGAAATAAAAATATGAGCCTGGTTGCAAATGAAAGCTGAATGGATGTAGAATATGGAATATGACTGAGACGATTTTTTTTCTATATGACCTTCGAATTACTAGGCAAAGTCTATGCAACCCAAAAATTTTATGGATTTTTCTAATTATATCGGTCCTAATTCTCTTAAAATTTATTCCAATGCACACGATTTTGTACAATTTGGCACGGCAATTCCAAATTTGGCGTCAAAAATTTTCTATCATTTTTCTAACGCTAGCAAAGTCTCTCCAAAGTCGGTATTATTTTCAAGCTTTTTGACACTGTTAAGCAAGAAAATTATTCACAAATTAAAGATTAATTATCAACCTGGGTTTCTGTTTTTTATATTTTACACATAAATGTCAAATAAACACACTGTAGAAGGTAAGCAGTGACTTATAGATAAATTTTAAGAGAATTAGGACCGATATAATTAGAAAAATCCATGAAATTTTTGGGTTGCATAGACTTTGCCTAGTAATTCGAAGGTCATATAGAAAAAAAATCGTCTCAGTCATATTTTTCCCACATTCTACATCCATTTAGCTTCCTTTTGCAACCAGGCTCATATTTTTATCTACTCTCTGAGTCAAGATATTTGATTTTTGTACAAACAAAAAAAAATTATACAAAGTGGGCCGTCGGAAAAATAGAAATCGGGGCCTATTTGGTTTTGTCTGTTATTAGGGTGCATATCGACTCTCCCAAGGAAAACTCGAATCTCAAATTTAATTATACTGATTGTGAGATAATTGCATTTGAATAGTTGAGAAAATAATATTATTCGTTATTTTTTTTATTACAAGTGCTAAATCGTTCTTCTTTAACAAAGTAATTATTGTTTAGGTCTTAATTAATTATTGAAGAATGATTTAAATAATATAGTTTAGGATAAGAAAAAAATGAATTTTGAATGAATTACTACAGTTTTCGTCGTCAAAATTTTTATTGAGAAACAACTTTTTACACTAATAAGAAAGGTACAGAGAAATTAAACATTTTCTATTTTTAGATAAAAAAAAAATTATTGTTAATAATCAATAATGACATAAAAGCAAAAATTACGATTCAGTCAGAGTCATCTTGGTCAATATTACTTTCTTCCTGGTGGTCAGCCTTACTAGCAGGCCGAAGGGAGTTGTAAAATCCATGATACATCGGTAGTATCAAATTAGCCTTACACAGACCCAAAAGACCGGTTAATTTTTTACCGTCAATTGGCAGCAAACCTTGATTGCGTGTGTTTTTTGTTTGTAAGTCTACTACTTTATGATTTTCTCCAAAATTATACACAAAAAATACTTTATTGGGATACTTTGGATCGCAGTGGACTTCTCTGCAGTAATATCTTTTTTTCCAGTTTTGTTTCTTTACCATTGGTTTAAAAGTTACAAAATCTTCAGAGATTTCTTTTACTTTGTACTGTGGGGCAGTAACTTTGGCCATTTTTATTACACTAATCCACTGATCAGGAGTGTATATAGCAGAGTGACGTTTTTTTGCAACTTCAATCACAGCATGCATGCTGTCATTTTAATTCTGCGTTTGGCCAATTTCAAGAAAATGGTGTGTTATTTCCAAATCCAAAGTCATTGACACATAAGCAAACATCGTAAAAACAAAACGATTACGGTTTTGACCACCACAATTGTCGGAATAAAGTACAACGTTTCGTATGCCATTTTCTTTAACACTTTTTAAAAGACCCATAAACAATTTCCAATTTCATCCGGTCCTCGTCGATATTTGCTCATATATAGCAATAGCCTTGATTGCTGCCTAAATCATAAATTGTAAAGTTGTATGTTGCGATTTTACTTTTATAATAAAAATCGCTGACTTCTGACTTGGGCGTTACTAACACCTTCTGCAAATCAAAGCATGCTGTTATTAGAGATTTATCATTTTTCGACAATTCTTTATCAATGTCTTTCAGATTTCGAACCTCGATTTTGTTTAAATTATGATTATTACAGTCATCTTCCATTTTTTCTGTTCTCTTCTCGGGATCTGTGTTCTTATAGGCACTACACATGGAACACTGATCTTTTTTTGGCTTAAAGAACTCTGAATTAAATTTCATTCAATTTTCATTTCTACGTTCTTTTTTTTCAATTTACGGTGGATTTACACAAAATTTTCTTATACTTTTGGCACCTCCTTAGTCGTTTGGGGGCCTAGGTTCCAAAATAAGTCGGGTTTTGCCGACTTCCCGACCTGGCCAGACCGGGCCTGGACTCTCTCTCGGGTTTCAAATGTGGATACTTTAGAAGAATTATTTTGTAATTTTTAACAGAAATTTTCTTATTTTGTTAAATTCTAACTGGAATAGGACGTTAAAGTATAGTACTTATTGGATACTATCTGACAAGCAAATATACCATCCAATTTACCTATTAACAATAAAGTCAAACCGTAATGCCACTTAAGAAAATGAACATTTAGTCATTCTCATCTACCCTGTTATCTTTAATTGAATAAAATATAAAAAATCTTAACCAAAATTACATTTCTCTTTTTGAACTACCGGTAGATACTTTCAACACGTTTGCAGTAATAGCAAGTACACCTCTGCTATACTTGCGAAAAAAATCGTACCTTTCTATTACAGTGCGAAGAGGTTTAGACATAATGACCTATATCGCATAACTTTCTACGGTTGTAAAAGTAATGTTGGGCCTGGTTTACAGTTGATTGTATGTGCAGAAGGAAAGAAAATCATTCTCTTCTAAAATTAGTATAATTTTCTAAAACTATCGTCAAAAGACTACTAAAAATTACGCATCAGAACGCTCCCTTAATGTTTATAATTGTATATGAGAAGGGAAGCTGATTGATGAAACAATTCCAAGTAAAATGTATGTAGACAAAGAGATTTCTTTGTAGCAGCCGTTTTTACGTGATTAGTATTGTCACAAAGTATTTCTCTGAATGATGTTGCATTAAAATATACCTATTAATTAATTAATTTAAATGATTTAGTTATACAAGGTGTAAGAAGTTTGACTCCCATTACTTTAGCATGAGATAGAGTAATCATACGTGAACAAAAATGTTGTATATTACAGAGGCGTAAGATTAACAGTTTTCAAAATACGGCGTGACAACAGCGCTTAACCTGCTGATGCACACCACGTGTAGGTACACGCGGCAGACTTGTCCTACGGAAAAAATGTAAACAGCTATTATTGTGAAACATTTAGTAAATTTCAAGACAATTGTTTTCCAGTTTTTAAATAAATAAAATAAAATGTATCGATTTTGTAGTACGAAGATAGCATTGCGCTTAAATTTTAGCTCGAATTTTAGTAATTATGAATCTTTTAAAGCAGGAATTTAACTTTTAATGCAACAATGTCAATATATCAACCATTGTGTGTCTTTGTATTAATTATATTTAGAGACGTATCATTTTTAGTTTTTATTTTGGATAATTATTTATAGTTCTTTTCATGCTTATAGTAGACATAAAAAATGTTAAAGCCTGCCGGTAACTGTGATAGGGGGAGAGTAGGGCATGACAATTTTTAAATGTCCGTAGAAAATAAATGTTATTACAGCTAATTTATTTCACAAATCATAATGCTCTTATCAGGTACACTCATCGAGATAAATTGAATACAAAATTAATGAGAAATAAAGTGATATTTATCAATAATTACATATCTTGTCAGGTATTCAATTTATTCAATTTAAAAGTTGCTCAGCTTTGCCCTAGGTGGACGGGATCTTGAATCGCCGGACGTGGGCCCTGTGTTGCCGATATGTAAAAATTATTCCCTAAATGAATAATAATAATGAAATTAATTTATTCAGATATTTACTTTTAAAATATTAAGTTATGTTCTGAAAATATAAGAATAGGCTGAATTTGCATACATTTATTTAAAGAAAAATTGCGTTATTCACTTCATTCTTGAAATCTATGTTGTTCATTTTTAGTAGAATACTAACTCGTCGAAACATTTGGCAACACAGCTAGGCTGGCAACAAAACAGATTCTGAACATCTCTCTAACACGTACGTTGTTCTCAAATTCCTAATGTGAGACAGAGACAATCAACAATTAGATACGGTGAACTTATTGCTTTAAATTTCTGATAATTCAGTTTGCGCGGTACAGGGCAGGAGTTGGTGCTGCAATGTTGTCATTCTTATTTCTTAGAGTAGTGTTTTGAGTAGTGATTTTTGTTATTACAAGTTTTTTATTGAATAACTTTTATAATTCACTGCAATTGCTTTCAATTTACAGCCATTCTGTAGTAGTGTCTGTTGTGAATTGTTTGAAGGGAGACTTAAATATTATATTCTGTAAACTTTGCCTAAATACGACCCTGTTCTGCTAGGCAGACAAGTATTTACGACCCCGTTTTTGTCGTTATCGGCAATATAATAGAGTTTTTTTATTTCTACAATATATATGAAAAGAACTATAACTGTTTACTAGGTATTAGCGTGGTAGGTATGTTCAATGTTAGTTCGGGCATAGTGTCGTTGTTTCGCGCAATAGGTACTAGTACCTTTAAAATGCAGTAAAAAAACGTGAGAGCTCTATTAATAAAATGTATGTTCTTTTATGTGAGAGAGCAGTATTACTTTTGATTTATCTTTAACAGTTAATCTTCTATGTTTACAGGAATTAAAGTAATCAGTGATCTTTGAAATTAAACATATTCATCTGGCTCATAGCAATTTTAACAAATTTAATTTTTTGTTTGTTTTAAGTTTAGACTGCCATTTACTAAGACCATTTTTAAATCATAATATTTTTTATATATTAAGATCGAATATCGCTTTCTTTTATACTTAAACGCTTTTGGGTATATTAAATTTGGAAATGGATTATTTTATATTTTAATATTTCCGTTACTCTTTCTTTACGCTTTTACTTTCATTTCCTCTAAATTCTGCGAATGTAACAGCGATGCTGCTACTTTATACAGTTCAACCAAACGAATCTTAAGCTCAAGGTTGTCCGTGCGAAGAGTTGCACACCCAAGTCTTTTCTCAATTTCACCTTCTAATTACCGTTACCAGACCTTCCCAATCGTTCAGCTTGTTCGTAGTAAAAAAATATTGGTCGTGACCATGAAATTTACAGAGGAACAAATAGAACAATTTCTAAGTTTTTATCGGTATGTTTTGCCGTGGTTTCGGGCCTTTTTTAACCATTCCCTTGATGATTGTTTTGTAAAAATAGATTTAACCACAAAATTGAAATATGAGACAAATGAAATTAATAAAAAAAACACTTTCCCTGATGCTAGGGACACGTTGCGATTTTGAAATTCCAGTGGACTTTCGGAATTAATACAAGACGCAAAAAGAAGAAAAAATTAACTGTTGCTTACACTGGACAATTTCTTTTAACAAAAAAAGTTACAAATTTAATTATATAAATTGATAAAAATTGGTATTTATTGAAATTCAAAGTTGGCACGTTTGTAGAAAACACCTTGAATAAAATAATGATTTGGAGTACATATTTAGATAACATTTATCTTTTTATTACCAAATATTTTAGTTCTTACTATATGAACTTAATTACCAATTTTAGTAATCACGTTTTTCGAAAAATTTAAGGAATTTTGATCTCCAACTTTCATTTTGAGATGTTCTTCTCATCTCGATTAATAACAGAGCTATTGAATTTTGACATAATAATTGATTATCCTCTATATAAAGAAGAATTTAAAATGTTGTACCTAAAAACTCTTATTAGGTACAAAGAAAGATAATCATGTTAATCTATTAATTCTCAATGATTATTTTAATGCATATTTACAAAAGGTCAAATTTGTCTTGGCAGTATGGTCTCTTCCGTATCTTGATTTAAAGCCACTTGATTTTTTTTATTGAAGACAAGAATAAAGTGTTAAAATTTGTCTTAAGAAAAAGGGAATCGTAGTATTTCTGTACTTGTTACTATGTTTTCCAGGTGAGAGACATGAGGGACGAACTTCTCAAATCCAACGACTTGAACGTGATCGTGGTGGACTGGGCAGGCGGAAGCCTGCCTCTGTACACCCAGGCGACGGCCAACACTAGGTTAGTGGGAATGGAAATTGGTTATCTGATCAACTATCTAGTGGTAAGTAGAGCACTATCTAACGTTGATGAATGTTGATCGATTTGGGGAGAAAATTTTGCTAGGAATGTGGTATTTTACTAGGCGATATCCGCTTATTCTAGTTTTAGGTCAGAGCCGGACTTGAAACATTTTTATGACCCTGGAGTATTGAAAATAAATATTAAAATTTCTCAAGGCCTTAAATTTTGAAAAATTGTAGGTGGCATATAAAGGCAATTCTGCATGTTAATTAACTGCTCAAGTCAAAATTTAAAGCGATCTTTAGTCACAAAATAATTTTAACAGGTTGTTAAAAATCTGGTGGAGTAATTGTTAATATTAAATAAGAGAAAATTAAAATTTCTTTGTAAAAATATATATATTTTATTATTAGCCCTCGCATATTTCGAATTTCTAATAGGTACTGGACATAATGATATAAGTTTAACATGGATTTTAAAAAAAATAACATTCATGGGATTACAGTGATATAAACAATGATATTTAAATAATAAGAGAGATATGGCCAAATGAATATGTACTAAAAAGAGATTTATTTATTGGCTCCAAGTCTATTTTTTGATTCCTTAACCTTTATTAGGCATCGTTGACCCGCCGTTGTTGTTCTCGGGTTAGGCCCTGTGGGGGAAAACCCTTTATTAGAACCTCTATTCCCGTTCTGATATTGCATTCGGTTCTTGCCGTTGGTCGCGTGAAGCGTTTGCATACACCGCTGAAGATGTGGACCGTGACAAGCGCGAAACGTTTGGAAGCACTGAACACGACCATTCACAGATGTCACTGAGGAACATCTCAGAGGACCCCATTGTCTGAGGAGCGGTTTCGTCCATAAGACCTTAAAACCAACAACCAGAACTGAAAACTATGTCAAGGCGGGGTTCTGATAACGAGTCAGCCCCCACAGTGTACAGCAAGAACAAGTCAGAAATTTAGCTAGGGCTAAGAAAGTTTGCGGTCAAGTACACAGGCCACTGGCCTTGAACACATTAAAGGCACTAAGTTTGTGTCTAGTCTAAGATACTGTTTTATGACATATTTTTTTTGGCTAATACTTCATTATCATAATAACCAGGAAATTATAAAGATAACACTTATGGTAAACTATCCGATACATTAGGGTACCTTAATTTTTAGAAAAACTATGAAGTGGAGCCAAGGGACATTCATATAATAGGACATTCCCTTGGAGCCCATACAGCTGGGTATGCTGGGTCTCTCGTACCTGGACTGGGTAGGATCACAGGGTTGGATCCTGCAGAACCCTATTTCCAGGTAAATATTTTATAAATAATTTCTAAGAACATTTGGATTTTATTTTCGTTTTATTAGGGTATGCCATCGCATGTTCGATTGGATCCCTCTGATGCAGATTTGGTCGACGTGATCCATACTGATGGCAAGGGCATCTTCTTTCTGGGTATGTCGGCAAACTAGATTCTTGATGTGGTATACGCCTTGAATCTATGCTTTTTAGCAATCAGTAAAACTATTTTATCTTCTAGGATATGGTATGTCACAACCATGTGGTCATCTGGATTTCTATCCCAATGATGGGAAGGAGCAACCCGGATGCGATATTACCCAAACGCCTTTGGTTCCTTTAACATTGATTAGGTAGCGTAAATTACTTTTACTGAATTATATTTCGTTAAAATTGTTTATATTTGAAACTATTTGCGAAAAGTTTATATATCTCCTAACACCGTTACGATTTGGCGCCCAACGTGGCGCTCCCGAATGCTGCTAAAAACTATTAATATTGTAAATTTTGGAAACACTGCAATATAATATTACCATATTTTAGTGGTTAACCTTTTGATAATGTTTATTTTTTCCTTTAATAGAGATGGATTGGAGGAAGCATCCAGAGTTCTCGTAGCCNATTTTTTTCCGTAGAATACGATCCTGTAATAAAAAATAGGGGTTTCCATTTGAAAAATCAAAGTTGACCCTCGTTTGACCTTGAAAATCGACTTCAAGGTCATTTTCAAGGTCACCATCGTATGTCCCCCTCCGAACCCTATAACTTTTGTCTAAAACATTTTTCCTCATTCTGCTCGGGTTTCGAGATATTTCGGGTGGGACATTAAAATGGGACACCCTGTATATCTCCTAACACCGTCACGATTTGGCGCCTAACGTGGCGCTCCCGAATGCTGCTAAAAACTATCAATATTGTAAATTTTGGAAACACTGCAATATAATATTACCATATTTTAGTGGTTAACCTTTTGATAATGTTTATTTTTTCCTTTAATAGAGATGGATTGGAGGAAGCATCCAGAGTTCTCGTAGCCTGCAACCATGTCAGAGCTATAAAATTATTCATTGACAGCATAAACACACAGTGCCCTTATATAGGTAACGAGCTTGCTTGTGCTAAAATCAACTCAATTCTTTTTGTTCATTTTTCTTCAAATAACGATTGTTTCTAGCGCACCAGTGTTCCAATTTCAATCAGTTCAAGGAAGGCAAATGTTTTGCTTGTAAGTCAGGAACAAGTTGTGCCATTATGGGATACCACGCAGACTCCACACCAGGTCTAATAGAAAATAATGAGGTTTTGCCACAGTCAAAGCTGCAGGAGGCTGTCGGCTCTAAATATTTCCTCACTACTGGTCGTGATTTCCCATACTGTCGTAAGTATACAACATTTTAGGTTTTTTTTTTGTACTATTAAAATATTCTTTTTAAGATCGTACCTACAGGATCAGTATAGAATTGGCTCAGCCAGTCTATGCAGAAAGTTGGGTACAAGGTCATTTGAAGGCTTCCATCTTCAGTCCGAATGGAGTTATCCACGCAGACCTGACCTCTTCTGGAGACACCAAACTTGAGCACGGATCGACTTACACGACCGTGGTATCACACCCTGTAGATTTGGCGGGAAATGTGAGGAAGGTGGAGTTGAACTGGGAATATGACATGAATGTCCTGGAACCAAGAACTTTATGTCTCTTCTGGTGTAATGATCACTTATACGTGAAGGACGTGTTAGTGGAGGAGATGGAGCTACCTGGAAGGGGGTAAGATAAACTTATGCTGTCGTTTATAGTGAATAAGAATTAAAATATGTCTAAGAAAAAGTTCTATATCACTCGTTCTATATTACTCGTTTTCTGGGCAATAGTGGATAATAATCCTCTTAATCTGTAAACACCAATAATGCAAACACAGTCACAGTAAATTAAATTTCGACACCAAACAGCAGCGTCTTAACAGAATAAACACGATTTATGTTCTGCCCAAACACTTGGTCTATCCTGCATTGTTTATGTAATTCCCACAGGTGCAAGAAGCTGATGCTCCTTATACTTGTGGTATGTGTATTGTTTCCAGTGGGATTTTTTCGTTTTTTTCTTTTAAAATGTCATAGTATCGATTAAATTATAATAACGCTATAATATGGTTTTACTACATTTATCATCATAGAAGATTTTTTTCATTCACTATAAACGCCATAAAATAATTTGTGCTTTATTTAACATTGACGTAAAACCTATTTTAGGAAAAGAGATGCTCAGTTCTCAAGTCGGCTGTGTTCGAAAGGCAAGAGGGAATATGCAGACATATCGAACAGAGGAAAAGGATTATTTGTGGACGCTTGTAACACTTCAGATAAATACGATAAAAGCTAGTCCTCAACGTACTTTTAATCTATAGATTAAATCGACTGACTGAGGAAGTGTCATAAAGTAAATATGTTTTAGAAGAGCAAGCATAGATAGAGACTGTTAGAATATCTTCAAAAACAAATCTTTATTGTAGAAATTTGAAGCGACGGAACTAACCCAGTTTATAATTTCTAGTGATTTTTGTGAGTAAATATTCTTGTGATTTAGGTATACATTTTATTGAAAGTACAAAGTATGTCATTCTAAAATCATACAAATATGACTTGCAACTCATATATATACCATGAATGTCTTTGCGAGTACACAATTTGCAGGTGAAGGTTTTACGAACTACATAGAAACTACGGAACCTTATTTAATCAAGTCGGTCGTGTATGATTGTTGTTATGATTTCAGTAGGATACAAATAGAATTTAAGTGGTGCTACAGAGCTTAAAAAGATATAAGAATTTTATCAATTGGTGTTTATACCTTTCAGTATTTAGGGGTGATCCACATAAAACTTCCCGCTCTGATAACGGACAAATTTTTTGATTCTGTAGAAGCCAGTTAATAGAGCGCTTCGAGGATTAAGACTTCAAGTGGAATTAAAAAAAAAATCGTTGATAAGAAATTAGTTTTTCTACATTTAAACTTTGAAAATTTAATAAGTTTTGGACACTCAAAACTCGTATTATTTTCATGGCCCAAAAATGAATTGACTTGCGGCTTCAAGCAATAAAACTCATACAGGGTGTCTCACCACGAACTCCATCAATGGATATCTGCTAAACCGCTGGAAGTATTTCTTTCCAATTGTGGTTGTGTGATACAGGCTGTGGGGCCTACCAAGCTAAAATATTTTCGAGGTCATCATACTTCCGATTATACCAACTTTCTTATTTTAAATGGAACCCCCTGTATATTATTGCAATTTTGGAAAGAGCATTTATTTTTAAGTTAAAAACATTAGCATACTTCATACATGGAATTGACCGTTTACGAGATATTTCGATTTTTAGGCAAAAACTGACATGCAGACTGTCAGAAAAATTTAGTTTTCCCAGAAACATGTTTATTTTTTTGTGCAAATTGGACATATTGTAGAGATATACCTAATTTAGCAGATTTGAAATAAACATTTTCCAGTTTTTATACAAGGTGATTAAAAGAAAATGATCGAATATGAAGTTCAGAAAATGTGAAAACTCAAAATTTTTAAATGGAAACCCCCTATTTTTTTTAATGTATTCACATTCTGCACTAAAATTGAGTGTAAGTTTGTTGAAGTTTCCCTATACGTAAACCCAGTTGTTTTTATTTTATTTGCGAATAAACATTTCCGTTTTCCTAAAATGGTGTTTTCATTTGTTTCGCATTCAACATGACAACTGTCACAGGTTTTTAATCGTCAAATTTATTTTAATAAATGACCAAAATGTCTTCCTTCAACTTCTAAACATTTTTCACACCTTCGTATTAGTTCCTTGTGCGTCGCCACTCTAATAGAATCTGGTGATAGATGCTCTAGCCTTACTCTATGCATACAATTTTCCTTTGTTGTTACTGGAGTACTATACACACTATTTTTTATTGTCCTGCAAATAAAATAATCCAGTACAGACGAGTCTGGTAGGTGAGGCGGCTATAAAAATGGTCCATTGGCAATCCACTGGTTATTAACAGTTGTTGCAAAAAATTTTTAACAAGGTAAATGTTGTGAGGAAGGCCACCTCATGTTGACAAAATGCTTATCTGTAATCATCGAAAGGTAAATTTTCTAAATAGTTATTTTCAACATTTTGTAAAATATTTAAGTAGCGCTCACCTACAAAAAAGTGGTTTGAAATTTAAAAAATACTCAAAAAATAACTGTTTATAGTATACCATTCAGGTTTTCTTCATAGAACTGAATAAATCTGGGACAGTTGTCATGTTGATTGTAATTTATCTGCCACAGCCAAACTAAAATGTGCGAAACAAATAGAAACACCATTTTAGGGAAAGGGAAATGTTTATTTGTAAATAAAATTAAAACGACTGGGTTTAGGTATATGCAAACTTCAACAAAGTTAGTGCAGAATGCGAATACGTTAAAAAAATTGGGGGTTTTCATTAAAAAATTTCAAGTTTTTCACATTTTCGGAACTTTATATTCGATAATTTTTTTTGACCACCTTGTATAAAAACTGGAAAATTTTCATGACAAATTCGATAAGTTAGGTCTTCCTTTACAAAATGTCCAATTCGCACAAGAGATAAATTGTGTTTCCGGGAAAACTAATTTTTTTATTGCCAACAGTCTGCATCTGTCGTAAGTATGGAGTGTGCTATATGTTTTCAACATAAAAATACATACTCTTTTCAAAAATTCAATAATATATACAGGGGGTTCCATTTAAAATAACAAAGTTGGTATCGACTTCCGGTATAACCGGAAGTACGATGACCTTGAAAATATTTTAGCTTGGTAGGCCCCACGGCCTATATCACGCCACCACAATTTAAAAAAAATCCTTTGAACGGTTTCCGAAATATCCATCGATGGAGTTCGTGGTGAGACACCTTGTATTGAATTATTTAAAAACGGCTTAAAATCAGTTATAGAAGCATGTTAAGATTAATTCGTTAAAAATCATAAACTTTCCTAAAAAATCTTTTGCCTTATTCAGTGGAATGATTTTCTTTACAATAATTTAATTTATAATGCAAGAAACCGTTTTTAAAAAGGCAAACAAGAAAAAATCAAGTGGTGTCAAATCTAACGACCACGCTGGCCACTTAAATACACATTTTGTCATGTTCTATCTTCCAGGATATTCAATTTAAGAAATGTATAATTCCACAGCCTTTGTGGGCAAGTGCACCATCATATTGCCACCACATGTCACGACTTTTTGTTAAAGGAATTTCAAATAATTTCACAAAAATTCAAGTACTATTCACTGGTTAGTCCATTGAACAAAAGGGATGACAAAATGACAATTTCTATTTATTAATTGACGTGTTTCAGCAATTTTTGTGAAAACGCAACACAAAATAAAATATGAATTTTTTGCGTTACTTCTGCGATGCACTGTATATCTACAATAAAACCTATTTTGTAGAAATATTTTGATCGAGTTTTTATGTTTGACGCAGTAACTAAACTTATTTTCGAGTCCTGAAAATTTACTGGTTTTGAGTATCAACTTGGTAGCACTACAAAAACTACGGAATTTTTAAAATTTAAGTATAGGCCATAATCCACTTAAAATTAAAGGGTAATGTGGAAACAAAATTTTTTTGGAGAAATAATCTTTTCCATTATCAAATTATCGGGTAGGGAAGTTTTATGAAAATCACTTTGTATACAGGGTGCTTGGAAATTCTCTGTATATTTTAACGATTTTTTTTCAGAATACGAATATATATGTTAAACCACTATTTTTTATTAAAAAAAAAATAGTACAGCATCTGTTTATATTGCATTTTAATTTCTAGTGTAGTATATTATTTGTAATTGCAAATTACATTGTGATACTTATTTTTTTATAAGAAATAAAAAAATTATATTGAAACACATTTTATTTACCTACAAAGGTATTATAAATACTTATATGTTAATATTATGCCTGATATTATGCCTATGCAATTATTATTATAAACATTTCGAGTTTTTACTTTTCACACTGTGACACCCTGAAGTATTGAAAAATGATTTAGTAAATATCACATCATTTTCTATCACTCGTCCAGATGAATAAGCACCTTTCCCGTGCATTTTTTATCCTCTATGAATTTAATTGCTTTATTTATTTCTTTCAGTGTAAACTTAGCACTAATATGGGCACCAATGAGTCCTTCGTTTGCTAACTCTAATGTATCACTTACTACAGTCTTATACAAATGCTTATTTTGGCGTCTTAACTCTTTTAGGCTTAAAATAGTCGAAAATGAATGAGGTTTAGGTGCTGGTATCATCTGATAAAAGAACGGAGCTGCATATAATACTTTTCCTCCAACAGACACACTATAAAAAATGTATTTCAATTAAAAAATACTAAATGTGTATACTAAATTTACCAAGTGCCGATGGTTTCCATCATATTGTCTCCTACAGCATCGTAGACTATACTAACGCCTTTATTTTCAGTAATTTTCATACATTGTTTGGTGAATTTATCGTTGAAATGTAACGTTTCAAATGCTCCTCTTTGGCGGACCAATTCTCCCCTTGCTTCTGTATCCACAAGTCCAAGAACCTTAAAAAAAGTATGTGACATTTTTTCAAATGGGTGCAACAATGAACTTACCTTGGCTTTATATATGTTTGCTGCTACATCTACCGCAGCCAATCCAAGGCCAGCTGAACCAGCCGATATCATGATTCTTTCATTTTCCTTTGGAGTGGCTAACTTGGAAAAAGCATAGACAGCCGTAGAATGGCCATAAGCTATGACCGCAGCATCTTGCTTATCTAGGTCAGCCGGTAACCTCCAAACATCATCAACATCCAACTAAAAGAACTTTAATTAAAAATTAAAACAGGGGTGTATAATAATTACAAGTCTTACCACACATTGCTCTGCAAGACCTCCAAATTTCTCCAAACTGAGTCCAGCTACTCTGTCTCCTACTATAATTTGTTCATTAGAAACTTTGCTTCCTTTTTCAATTACTTCTCCTGAAAGTTCATAGCCAGGTATAAATGGTAAGTCTCCACCACCTTGTTTAAATTTATAAACGTCCACCTTGTTAACACTACAATAAACCACTTGCACTCTTACTTGATTCGGTTTAAGGCTTTCTGTTTTCCTTTCTTCAATTTCTAAGGGCTTACCAACTTCTTTAATAACTGCGGCTTTGAAACTGCTTTCCAACCGACTGTTATTAGAAAAATTGGTTTGAATTAGCTTTCTAGCTAGTCTAGTAAATACTTTGTTCATATTGTTGCTTAATACTTAAAATGAAATTAAAAAAATCTATTAAAAATACATAACCTCAATTGATCGAAACGGAAAACAAATGTAATTCTTCTTCTTCTTCCTTTTCATGACAATGGCCATATAGGATTCATTTCAGAAGCAATGTTCTCACCACTGTAAGGTTTACGAAAAACGTAGTGATCTAGACAGATCATTTTCTTTCGACTATAAAAATAACGAGGTCAAATATAGTAAGTAGAACACTCGGAGTGCATATTTGTAAATCTCTATTATGATAAGACATAAATCAATAAAGACAAAGGCTGAACACAAATGGAAATAACGACAATAAGCACTCGAATGCCATTTTTCACGTGATATTTTGTCTACTGTGCTATTCTTCTTAGCACTGAAGTATAGTTCAAATTGCCAAATTCATGTGAAAATATAAAAAATCTTTAGAAAGCTACGATAATTTAACTCGTAAATCTCAACAAATAATAGAGCCGACAGAAATATGTGCATTCAGAAAAACTCATCAAAAATAGTCATCGATTAATCAGTTCTATCAGTATAAAAGGTAGAATAGAAGGTAATAGAAGTATAACATTTATGCTTTGTGTTTCTGATAGAAAGTAAGTGTTCTTCGAAACTTTAATTGTGCTAATTCGATTGGCATCTGATCTTGTTGGAAAAGTGAACCAGTTTTTGATAAAAAATCTTTCTAAAATAGTCCATGATTGTCTTTCAATTCAATCATTCCTGTATCATTTTAAATTTTACGTGTGGTGTTCCACTGTTTATGCTATCATTGTGAAAATAGTGTACTCGAGAAGGAGAAGATTTTTGGTATAGTTTATTGACATTATTTCATAGACTTTTTAGTATTTTTTGTAGACTTATTTAGCTTAATTACCATGAAAATAAAGTAAGGATGTGGCAGCTAACGACAAAACATATAAGCCAGGGTGCTACCGGTGGTGTTAGGATAGTACATAGTTTATAAAACCAATGCTACAATTGCGTTCCAAAACAATTTTTGGATCACTTTCATCTGATCTCACATTCTATCTATGATCCTTTCGGTCACATAGTCACAGAACACAAAATATCATCTAACTGTTAGGTTTCTATACTGAAGTGTTTTGTTTTGGTGATGGTGTGGTGTCACAGAAGATAAATTGTTTTATCTTCCGTGGTGGTGTGGTCTGTGGTGTGTTGTGGTATTGCATGTTTGGAAGTTGTGCGCTAAATATGAAACAATTGAAATATGAAATTCCATACTTTAAAATCGACATGAATGTTAAGAGATAGTGTATGTGGTTATACCATAGTTTATAGGATGGAGACTACACAAGTCTCCCTGGTTTATAGAGTGAACACATTTGCTTAGGACAAAAATGTTAGTGTTTTTTTCTTAAATTTAGTTCCTTATTTTTTGTGAAAATAATTTTATAATGAAGCCAAGAAGAAATAATTTTTGATATTTCAAATACTTTATTTATAATAACAACACATGTATATTAACATATATATTTGGTGTGAACAAATAATTTAATTATGAGAAATATTCGAATATATCATTCGCATATGTACACATTACACAACAGTTTAGGTAAACAGCACAGTAAAAAACACTTTTGTGGGCCAAGAGATGAGATAATAACATGAAACAAAACACCAATATTAATAATAATAGTAATAATAATATAATGAACAACAGAACAGCATTTTACTTTGAACACTGTGTGAATTAGTTATTATCTTAAGTACATTGCACATTGCTGAGTACCAGAACCTTCTATCACCATCGTAGCTTTATTCGTGAAAGTGGTATTGGCCTCGTATGGTGTTTAGAAGGTCTGGGTATTACGCTTACAAGTAACACTATGTTTTCTACCTATATAAACACTAGGTATACATAATCACAGAGTATCTAAAAAATTATACTAATACTTAAACTTTTATTAATATATCGAAGCGATTTAGTAAAATATACTTCTCTAATTAAGATAAATTCTATAACTTTTATACAAGTACTCAACAGAATTAACGGGAAAATAAATTAGACTAGACTAAATAGAACTATAAAACAACATTGTAATAACAGAAAGTACCTTTTTATACATAGATACAAATGAAAATGAGTTATGTACAATTATTTTAGATATAATACATTTTCTTAGTTCTTATGCATTGAGGTATATATCTATACAGGTTCTTACCTCCCTTAACTATTTACAAAATCACATTTTAATATTACGTACAAATTATGTCCCAGCTAAGGAAAACATTTACAACCGAGTTTACAAAATTGTCTGTAATACCAATACGAGCGGCCGTCTTTGGTTTTGGAAAGTCTTCAGGGATCTAGGGAACAATTTAGTTTCGGCAACATACAATTAGGGGGGCTTTTATAGATTTGCTGAGGGGTTTGAACAGACTGTGACCTATAAACTTTTTAAATTTATCGTCATAAACTACAGTGACATCGTCTTAGAGTTTTTGGTAGTAGAAATTGTAATGGAGAATGATGGATTTAAGAAAACTGTAATTTTTTTCAAAATTGTAATGAAACCTTCTATTGAAAATTAGAATACTTGATTTTGTAGAATACATATATGAAAGTTTTTCCTTCAGGAATTGGAAACTAAAGAGTAATTTCGTGCTCCAAACAGAGATGGAGCTCACTGCAAGTTAAATAGAAATCTGCATTAGTACGATACAGAAGTATGGCAAGTGCATAATAGATGACATATTTCTTGTAGCATTTTTCATGTTGCAAGAAAACTTTCTGCAATTTTTTTCATACTGTAAAATTAATGCAATTTTTTTATGCATCAAAAATTGCAGAAATATGTAATCATCGAAAGTAAATATCCTTGTTTATATAGAGTGTTATGAAATACATTTCCAAGCTGTCACAAATTAAAAAAGTTTTTAAAAACATAAGTGGAAACACTTAGTTTTTGAGAATTATTAAAATTTAAAAAAATTAGATTTATCTAAATGTCTTTTAAGATGTTTGAGGCAGATTGATGAAACTTGGGCTTATGACAACTAATTATGGGCAAAAAAATAAATCTATCAACCAGTGGTGGAGATACTAGGAAGAACATTAGAATTTCGACGCCACTGGTTATTTTATGATTATTATTTAATTCTTATTAATATTTCCAACAAAGAACATCTTTCATTTTACTCAAAAAACATTTCTCTTACAAAAAAATATAGGTTTTGGATAGAAATATAATTTTAAATACAGTGTAATTATCAGAACGAAATAAAATCGTTGTTGTAACAATTTTGCAACAATGTTACAGTTTTTAGGAGTTTATCAGAAAATTTATTTATAAAGTTTATTCAGAAAATTTAAAATTGCATTTCTATTTTCTAATTATTTTTTTCTTTGATCTCTCGTAATTACATTCTATTTAAAACTGTATTTCTAATAATTTTCTTTTTTGTAAAACAAATAGTATTGAATGTTATTTTCGATTTATTCAGATATATTGTAGGATTATTTAAAATTAAAGTCAATAATAACTGAGAAATGGCTCGTTTTCTCGAATAAAATGAAAGATATATTTTTTCTTAGAAATACCAAACAAAACTAAATGCATTTATCCAATTTTCAAAATATTCAGTGGCTTCCAAATTCTAGGGTTGTTAGTGACTTTGTTTCCCAATATTTCACCACTGATTGACAGATGTGTGTATCAACTCAGCAAATTATTGCCCATAATAGCTTAGTCATTAGCCCAAGTTACAAGCATTTTGAAATATAAATTTTAATTTTCAATAAATTTTTATGTAATTAACATTCACATATTTTGAATAGTTCATGATGCAATACCTCAATATTTTGGGGTACCTATTATTATAAAGTCCTTAGATTGACCAAGTACTGAGACTGATTGTTGCATTTGCCTCAAAATGGCGGTTTGACATATGTCAGTTGGTACTGTTTAAATAAAAAAACTATCAAAATTTAATTGTTATAGTATGTATGTATGTTGGTATGTATGTATGTCGGAGGCTGGTGGAATTGTTTATCCACCGCGGCACTTAGGCCTTATCAGGCCCCTTGTACACCCTCCTTCATTACTCGAGTACTTTTCTTCAAACCATCCTATTTACTACACGGGTGGCTTGGTGGCAAAGTCTCGTACAGTTTATGTATGATAGCATGGTCTTGAGTTATAGAGATTTTCTGTGCTCTGTTCTCATTACCATTTATCGGGGACCACACGCATGCGGCAAATGTAGGCCACCCAGGTCTCTGGTAGGCTGCCACAGCCACGTCCCCGAGCCTGCCTTAGGTCACCCATCCAAATTCCAGCCTGCGTCCGTGATGCTTGCCTAGGCAGATCGAAATCCGCCGGCCAAGACACCCGGCTAGGCGGTCCCCCATTGTTATAGTATTTTAGATTAAAGTATTGGATTATTATGTAATAAACAGATCAAAATATGTAAAAATTAATAAATTTTATGACAATGTATTGAAAATTCAAACTTCACTAATCTTTGCTAAAAAAGGATGCCAGGGATATTATGAGCAAATGGCCATATAATATTATCCTTCCTAAGCTTTAGTGGTTGTCTAACGACATTTTATATAAACAAGGTATGTTCTGTATGAAGTACCGAAGTGTCGAAGTGTTAAATAATGTTTTAAGGAAACCTTTTAAATCGGTGGTTGCGTGTTGATTCAGACCCCCCGCTCCTCTAGAAAGCCGTAGTATACTTATACGTAGCACATAGCCATTTCTTAAATTTAAATAGGTGTCGGCAGAACCGTAAAGTCTTGCAGGGCGCACTTGACAGTTTCGTACAATGGTCTGTTCTCATCACTACAATACCCTTCGGGAGTGCACAAAGTTTGCAGCTTGCTCAGGTAGGAATCGAAGTTCTCCTGGCCGATTTTTTCGGGGGCGGTAGCGCCCCCGGGCAGCCTCACGTGCTCCAGGAGGGTGATGACGTTGTTCCGCAAACTTTCGTAGTACTCGTTGAGGTTGTTGGTGCGCTGAGTCAGGGCCTGGGTTTCCTGGTGGGGGAAATTTTTATTGTAGTCCTATTGCATTTTTACGAAACCGCTGGCGGATATGAAACGATGTGTTAGGTCGTTCGGCCAATTTTTTTTAGCGGGTTTTATGCATACTTTTCCAGACCTTTTGGATGCTTTGCCGGCCAATCGCGTGCCAGAAGATATCGAAAAAGTCTTTTAGAAATCTTTTAGCATACAACTGATTTTAATACAAGTTTTTTATATGTTATTTCATAATAGAAATTAAATACCTACATTTTGTTGTAAAATCGATTTTAAATGATTTGAAAAGTAAGTAGGTATCATATAAAATTGAAGATTCTTAAATTAAACACCTAATGACTAAGGCTGTCAGAAAGAGCCGCAATTCAATGGCGTGTCAATCGGGTCAACCGAGACATGCGTGAGTCGCTGCCACAGAATGCTTTTCATATTCACGTCACATTAGTATACTGTTGCCTTTGTATTCGTGCGAATGGTGCGTAATTAATTTCTATGCGTTGGTGTTTATGGTGGTGTATTGTAGATAATTTAATTTGTTGCTTTTTAATAAATAATGCGTACGCCTATGTCCAGCGGCTCAGTTCTGACCTCGGTTCTGACAGCCCTACTAGTGACCATAGGAGAAATAATGTATTATTGATTTTGATTAAGTGTTTATATGGATATTAACTTGCATAATGAAGATGTAAAGTAAAAGGGTTTTTAAAATATATACCTAAGAATTGAAATTTGAATATTTAACTCATTAAGTATCTTTCTTTTGGACCCACTGACCTATACCATAAAAATCCACAAATCTAGAAAAAAATCTAGTCTCTCAAATGTGCAATATGGTTTCTAAAAAGTGACTGATTTGCGAAGATCTGCAGACTTTCAGTCAATGTGCTGTTAATTGAAAAATAATTTGCTGGCCTTTTGGTCCTTTTGGAACCAAAAGAAATTATGAATTTTGTGAACGCTATTTGAATTATGTCGGCCTGAATTAAGTGTGTGAGTATGATGATTATAAATTCAACAATATGGTTGTGGTTTAAATGGTGAAGAGATACAATTTTTCACACAGATCTATGCAAATGACTTTCCATATATATATTTAACAGAGATCAGTGTTTCGATCCCGAAGTCAAAAAGGAGACAACCGGTAGATTATTATTTTGTAGGTAGTATTGGGACGATTTACTAAATATAAATATATATTTCAAAAACACCATTTTACTACAATATGAATGATATGAAACACAGTAATAAAGTATTACTCAAAATTTTATTTTGACTTTATAGAATTTTGAATAATCCTCAAAATTGTATTAAATATAAATCCATTACCTTTTCACCGTGGCCTAAGTGGTTCTCCATCGCACTGATATCTGACTTGAGTTTTATCATTTGCGACTCAACCCTGGCGTTCTCCCTTTGGAGCTCGGAAATTTCCGCTTCCAAGGTCATCAGATCCTCGCCACCATTAGGGTTTGGTTCGATACCTACAAAAATATATCTGCAAATAAGTTTAGTCTAACTTGAACCATTGTGCTTCTGAATACTGCAAAGTAAACATTAGAAACTTTATTACTGAATACCGCGGTAAGAAATGTCTTAAAGAATTGGTTTTAATCTATTTCAGGATGTCAAGAAATGAGATGATTCAATAGCAAAGTTTCTAAAATAAAACACAGTTAAGGAAAACAAACGAAGCACTCTCAATTTGTTTAAAAAACATAACTCGCGTCATTCAACCCCCCCCCATTACGAGACGCCACTGGATAGATAATTATATACTCCAGTGCCAAAATAGTAGGGAGTAGAATTAAATAAATCAAACCACAATCTCTGCTTCTTCTTAATTTGATAAAATAGTTTTGCGTATTATCTGCATGGAAATTATAATGTGCTGTTCAGCTCGCATAATGTTCCGATATTATGTTCAGCTTGCGCGTGTGCATTTGAAACATTCTGCTGTTATCTGAGGCTACACAGTTTGACTTTTTGAAATCCGGCTATGTGTTACTGTCCAGCTTATGTGTGTTAGTGCGTATCATTGGCGTACAAGTGGCTCATTTTTGCAATTTCAATAAGTGTTGTTAAGAATGGAACAGTGTGCAGGTGTTAGTGGTCAATGGTAGTTGTAAATAACTGATTGTAACAGTACAAGAACATTGTTCGATAAATAATGTGCATCAGGGAATTTGAGCACGAAAAGCAGGTATATCAGAGTGAGTGATATCGTGGAATGTTGCTGTTTTTAAACAAACATGTCTGACAGAAGTATTTATCATGCGGTGAAAAGTGGTGAAAGTGTGAAAAAGTAAAAAACGTGGAAGGAAAAAAATTGAAATTAACAATATTATCGGATTTTATTTTAAAAATGAATTTACCAAAATAAAGAAAATTCAGACTGTAGAAGAAGAAGAATTGTCTGAAAATTTTATGCATGGAATGTAAAATATGCTAATAGGAAAATGAGTATTTAAGAAAAATAGTAGTGTCGTACATCGAAAACGAAAATTTATTATTTCGAGAAGACATGAATAAATCAAGGGCACACGGTCTCCAAGGTTAGTCTTTGGCAAGACTTAAATATATTAACAGCAGAAAAGAAGCATTTTTAGTAGGATTTTCTAAAGGATTGGAGGGACCTTCTGGGAAAAAAACGGCGACTAATAGCACATATCGGAAGTGAATGCAGATTTTTGCATAATAGTTTACATCTCATCCCGAGTCGCAGGAAAGGTTACTATGATAAATTGACAGTTTGGAAAATAGTTTGCATCTATTTTGTCTCACATCGAAGTTGGTACAGTGATTGTCATGGATAATGGGCCTTATCATGACGAATAGAAAAATTGCCAATATTTGCATAGGGTTGAATGGAATACGTTAAATACAGGATGATTCGCAACTTATCCAAAAAAATGAAACATCAGTCAATATAATAATTTTTTTTTGTAAAATCCTTATAGTCTCCGAGAAAAAAATGATTGAAGTTATAGTACCTTTACATTGCAGGACTACTGTAGTCTCTAACATCATTCACCTTGTAGGTACGCTGTGCGCAATGCGCTCTCTCTCTCTCCACGTGGCTCCAGACGATTGCGAATATTGAAATCCGATGATAGTATTTACGTTTTTGCGATAGTGTTTACATTAGTTTTCAAGTGTCAAAAATGGTTTACGTATATATCAATTCAGGAGTTGATGGATATCATTTTAATTTATGGTGAAGCAAGATAACATTTTTGTTGTGGTGAAGCATTTGTGTTATAGAGAAGCAAGACAACATTGTGTTAGTTCATAGAAACTGGGTAAGATGGGCCCAAATGTGTTTACACGTCGGTGGATAAGATTTTGAACAGTTGTTGTAACATCAGGCATGTCAAATAATTTTATTAATTAATAATAACAATAGTGGCAAAAGCAGGTGAATTTACTGATCCACAAATAGGTGTAATAAAATCTTATTTATTTCTTTCCTTGTGAAAAATTTTTTTCAATTTTTTGTCCGTTCATTATTTATTACACTTTGCTGTTATAGCACTACGTAAACACACTTTTCGCAAGGTCCATTTGTTCAATTAGCGCCGTCTATATCCCAGAATAAAAAAAAGAAAAAAAAACATTTTGAGAATAAGTGACTGCTTATTATTTTGACATTGGCGTATAGATAAGTTTTATTTTGTTTGAAGGCGAATAAACATTTATATTTGTCAAACTGAGATTCAGGACATCGAGAGTGTTTCATTTTCCTCTAAACATCGGATACAAATCTTGAATGTTTTCCGTACCTGTGTATCCCTTGGCGTAGAAAGGCATGTCCTCGGGATATTTCGACTTCTTGACCGTTTGGCCGGCTACGGGGCACCCGCTGAGGGAGCGGTGAGTCAGAAAGGATCCGTTTATGTGTCCCGTGCCGTCGCACCCTGGTGTGGGACAGTTCACCCCCTCGAATTTCATCGCTGTCGCCGCTGCTACTGCCGCTTTGTGCTGCTCCACTGAACCCCCGCTCTCCAGAACCCTCATCTTGTTCCTATTCGCGATCGGACATCCAGAAGCACTACACGACAATTCAGTAATGTAAGCAATAGAGTTGAAGGATGAAAGAGGAAATGAACAAAGAAAAAATTTAATAAAATATTAGAACTAATTTCAGAATTTTGTAGAGACCATAATTTTTACTAATAAGATCAGTTAAGACATAATTTATGGAATTCTAAACATTTCTGTAACTGATAATGGAAGAGATTTTACAAAAATATAACTTTTGCAAATATTGCTAATAGTTTGAAATACCAGACATTGTAATAACTGACGGAACTAACGGAAATAATTTTACAAAAAACATACTTCTGAAATTTAAAATTAGCTGTAAATAATTTGTTAGGATACCAAACATTGTCATACGTGATAATGGATGAGATTTTATAAAAAATATATGTCTACAATTTAAAATAAGCTAAGTTCTTACTACCTATAAATTTTAAAAATAATATACAGGGTGTCCGCAAATTTCATCGACAACGCAGATTATGAAGTGTTGGCAGTGTATCAAGACAACTAAATGTATGTAAAACTAATGTTCACAAAATTTTTTTCATTTAACTCCTGCTCAAGAACTTGCAAATTTAGATCCCAACGCACGTTTACAATTTTGTCGTTGGTTGATGAATGGCTTCGCAGAAGATAATAATTTGTTTCAAAAATTGTTTCGTACCGACGAATCTTGTTTTACAAGGAAGTTGTAAATTTTTATAATTTGCTTGTGTGGAGTGATGAGAATCCTAAAGAAACACGACAACAATGACATTACCTGATAGCCACAGCAATCAACATCAACATGTTTTCATCGCCTACTGATATTAAAGTTTTAAATCCCTGACACTGCTACGCATCCCGAAGCGCCAGATTGCTATTTTTCTCAAGGATGGCTTTCTGTAGGCGATTCTCTCGTAAATAAAACGACCTTTTCAATGTTGCTGCCCGTTTAAAAAAAATACTACCATTGTACAAGTTTTGACCGCTAAAAGGGAGAAGTAACCGAAGATACTATCACCCAGTATATCGATTTGACTAAAGCTTTAGGAAATAATATGCCATGTCCAAATAAATGTGCCAAATTTTATCGCTATCGGTAAAAGGGTTATGAAGTTATTAATTAAATTAGTTTTATTTTTGACAACTTTGAAGGCTTGTGACTCAAAAACCCGAAATTTTGTATTTAACTTTTTTTGTGTAGATCGTATTTACTTATCGACGTGAATATGCAGTCAAACGTTGTCGGTGAACTTTGCGGACACCTTGTATATCAAGTTAGACAGGACGTATACCATTGCTAGAACTTAGACTACCAAAAATTTGTCATCTATAAAAGAAGAGACTTTATAAAAGATATATCTTGCAATTTGTGGTACTTATAAGTAATTACTACTGGTAAGATTTAAAAATAATCAATTGCTATATGATGTAAAGAGATATTCACATGACATCCTACCCACTTATTCTTTTTGACTCTCTATCCAGGACAAAAGGGTAAAAAACTATAATTTGGGAAATTTTCTTGCGATCTGAAAGAATTATTGTATGTTGCATTTCAGAGACAAACTTTTGGTTTTTAAATAGAACACTGTTTAGGATTGCCCAAAAAAAAACGAATATATATTTTTTTCGTGTCTCTTGTGAAAGTTTACATGTTTTAAGAGCCCCCTCAAAAAATCAGCTGAAAAAAAAATTTTTAGAGGTCGCTCAAGATTTTTAAAAACCAAAATCGTCAAAAATTGATTTTTTAAAATTTTTTCTCTCGTTATTTTATCATTTTCTAGATTGAAAAAAATCTCGATTCTGAAAATTTCATATCGATATTTTAATTTCTAAACGTCACTCATAATTATTTTAACTTTAAAAGTAGTGTACCTAAAATGTTTTCGAGCGACTTCTAAAAAAATATCAACGAACTAATATTTTTTTTTATTGAATTTGATAAACAAAAGAATAGAAATAAATCACGAGACACTTAAAAAATTTCTCGAAGCAAAATTTACTTCCGCACTGTGAGTAATCAAATATTTATAATTTTTTAAAATTTAAGTGTCTCGTGATTTATTTCTATTCTTTTGTTCATCAAATTCAATAAAAAAATTATTAGTTCGTTGATATTTAGTTTTAGAGGTCGCTCGAAAATATAGGTACACTTTGAAAGTTAAAATAATTATGAGTGAACTTTAGAAATTAAAATATCGATTTGAAATTTTCAGAATCGAGATTTCTTTCAACCTATAAAATGATAAAATAACGAGAAAAAAATAAATTTTTGACGATTTTGGAAATTTTTAGATATCTTGGGCGACCATTATAAAAAAATATTTTATGAGCTGATTTTTTGAGGGGGCTCTTAAAACATATTTTCACAAGACACGAAAAAAAAATTAGTTTTTTTTTTTTGGGCCACCCTACTGTATATGTTTCATTCTTTGGTTTCCTTTGTTTTTTTTCTGATTACAATGATAAATACACGTATTTGATTTGACACCTCGCCACAATATTTTACTGATTCTGCATATGGTTAAGATTGCCATAGAACTAGCGCGGGTATGTTTTCCGCTGTTAAATTTACAAAACAAATGTTTAAATTTTCTATTAAGACACAATATTACAAAAGGTGTTATTCCAGTCGTTATAAGGGTGTGATGCATGGTACGTTTTAACAACCAAAAATTTTCCTCTTGTAAGCGGAGCGGAGATGTTCTTCTCCTCAATAAAAATTGAAAATTGTTACATCTTGAAGTTGCTAACTAGTTCTTGTGTCTAATTTCATCAGGAATTACTTCTATGGGGAGAACCGGCATTTTTCTCCCTCCCTCATCACGCCAACCTTAACCGACGTTTGAGGGTGTGGACGTGGCGCTGGTTGTTTGTTCTCTATAGGAGATGAAGTAGATTCCTGGATATGTGGGCAATAATCTAATTTACTTTGCCTTCTTTCCACTCCTGTATGCCCAGAGATGGCACAGTTTCTGGAGGCTGAACCTCAATGCACTAAATGTTTCTGGCGACACTCTGGTGTCTTTTAGGCTTTGCCTTGCCTAGCACTATGTTTTGAGGTCTCCTGCGAGTACCGGATATATGGAAGCAAGATCCTAGAAGGTTCTAGGAGCTTGCTTTATCCCTTGAGATCTTTACCGTAGAATTGGACCAATGTATTCGCAAAAATTTGTGAAAACTTTTTATCATATTTCTGAATTATTAAGGATTTGAATTTATTGAAAAATATTAATTTATCATAAACAGTACTTGATTTGTAAAGATTTTTATATTTTGGTCGCGCTACACGTAGGGGCGACGTTCGATCCCATTCCTTGATGGGTCCGCAGAGGTCCCGTAGCGAAGTCCGCCTTAGATTTAGACAATTGGTTATTTGGATTTTGCCCATTTTTTGTATTGCGGTTGCCCAATTCCAAATTTGCACTTTTCGTCGAGGTTTTTATTTTCCGAAATTCGAAACTGGGATGAATTTTCTATTTTCGTAGCGCGTTGTCGGCGGCTGATTTGCCGACTGCATCAGCCTCCGGCGGTATCGTCTGCTGTACCTGTGGTATTTGCGGGCGACTGGAAGCTTCGTGAAGAACTTCGGCGGAAATTTTCGAAACATAGTCGAATATTGTTTTTCGTCCCGCGCCTGCTATTTCTCGTGGAGGGTAATTTGGGTTCCCTCGGACATGGGTTTCTGCTTTAGTCGCGATTGGCCCTGCGTACTGATTGGAGAAGGCTTCGTGTTTTCGATTGGAAAATTGAGCAAAAATTAGAAATACGTTCGAAACTTGGAATACGACATCTTGTCAGGTTCTGAGGTAAAAAAATCACTAATCTGTGAAAAGTGCCAGGGTTTTCAGACCTTTTGGATCCATCATGTCTTCGTAGAACGAGTTTAAAAGCTTCACAAAACTTATTAATACAATTAATACAATAAATGATTTTGGATAAAACATGTTTTTTTTATCTTTTCGGTATGATTGTGAATGTTTATCCAATGAGTATAACCAAGTTGAGCCTGTATGTTGACATTGCTAAGTAATGCAAATCGCGTTTGATTGCTATTAGTTTAACTATATATTTTCATGTTTATCTTTTTTATTTAAATGCACTAAATCTTTTACTTCCTCTCTTGGCGGAATTGGAATGTCAATTCGACCGAGCTTGGGCTTATCGGCTTATTCTGCCGTTCAAGCCCACAAGTGAGGATTTAAGCTGGCAGGATATCAACGGTGCCGATCAAATTCGATGATGTCTGAGAACCATGTGAAAACTGGTTTTCAGTATAGTTTGGATTTAGGTTGGGCGTTGGTTATAGGTCTAAACTATTAAAATAATAATAATATTATAGAGGGTGTTAAAAGTTTGAGTGCCTTATTTTTAACAGACGATAGAATACATTAAAATAAACAAAAAAACCTTATATGACACGGGTCCTAAACTCAACCATTTCTTAGAAAAAAAATATCAGAATCTCCAACTTGATGTACAAAAGTTCGATTAATTATGGAATATTGACAACTGCATGCAAAGAATACATAAAATACAATGTTTATTACTTTTTTGAACTTCTTTATGCTTTATTCTAAAAAATAATTAGCGTTGTAATAAATCACGCGCGGCGGTTTATTAACACGAGATACTAAGGTGTCCAGCAACCACCAATACGCAATTCAGTTGGTATCTGGATTCGACCGTGTCGGAGTGTTTTTTGCGTACCACTATTTCCTTTTCTTGAGGTGTTTTTCAGCGAGTGCGCGAAAATTGGATTCGAAGGTGTCGTGTGTGCATTGAAAATGAGCATATGTTGTAGTTTGTTTTGTACTTGTGCGTTTAAAAATTACTGAATTTTACTTTTTGGTAAAATACCTAAATTAATTTTAATAGGTATAATTATTTGGACGACTTGAATTTTTGGGTACTTTAATTACATATTTTTCAAATACGTAATTTGATTAAAAGTTAAGTTCCTGTTTTAAGAGATTCATAATTACTAAAATTCGAGCTAAAATTTAAGCACAACACTATCTTCGTACTATAAAATCGATACATTTTATTTTATTTATTTAAAAACTGGAAAACAATTGTCTTGAAATTTACTGAATGTTTCACAATAATAGTTGTTTACATTTTTTCCGTAGGACAAGTTTGCCGCGTGTACACATGGTGGTCGTCAGCATGTTAAGCGCTGTTGTCACGTTGTGATGAAACTCCCCAATATTAATACTCGCTGTATTTTGAGAACTGTTAATCTTACGCCCCTGTAATATATAACTTCTTTTTCATTTATTATGACTCTATCTCATGCTGAAGTAATGGCAGTCAAACCTCTTACACCCTGGATTTATTACACGGAACTTTATTTTGATAAAAATATAATTTTTGTCGTCACTTGTCAGTTTCTGTTATTTTCCTTAAATGTCCTGTGGTTAGAACACAATTAAGGTTATTATAAAATACCTTTTGTATTATAGTAATTTTTCCTTAATAAAATATTTAATGATCTGTTTAGCGTGTAATAGCGGAAAAGCAAAATTTTGCACTGGTTCTATGGGATTTTTTAATTATATCCATCGTGAAGCCTCAGTAAATAAAAATATTGTGCAGGCTACCGAAGCAAATATATGACATGTAATTATAAAAGGAAGAGGTTTTAAAAAGCGACAAATATACAGGGTGTTCCATTAAAAAACATAAGTTTGATTTATTTCTTCGAAATGCAAAATTCGATTTTCTTTTATCTATATATTTCTTTGAGATCCCAAGAAAATTTTCTAATGCTTTAGCTTTTACTATTTTTTCCTAGACGGAAGGTCAAAGAAGATAACGTGTAGAATGTTGCGTGAATAACATCGTTACATTAGTTTAGAATGCCAAATATTGCCATAACTGATAATGGGGAAGATATTTTACAAAAAAATCGATTTCTGCGAATTAAAGTAGGCTGTAAGTAATTGTTACTAACTAATAAGGTTCAAAAACAAGGTGTGTTAATTTATTCAACATAGATTTCGTATTATTATTACTAGCACCGCAATATATGTATAAACCAGCAAATTCACAAAAGCAGAAATCATAAGACTTATAGCAAACCGCACATCCTTATTTACAATTTGGAAATAATGTGCAATAAAATTCAGAATGAATGAAAATGATGATATGAGACGCTGTATAGTTTTTACATGAACAAATATTTGTTACAGTAGTTTCAATTGAACAAAGAGTTTGCCTAAATTTCGTGCCGAATCGTTGAAAATGTTGGGAAATACGTACGATAATTCAGCTCTATCGAAAACATAAGCATATGAATGGTACAAAGCAGTCAAACATGGTCGTGAAGTGGTTGATGATTTGCCACGTTCTGGTCGTGCTTCAACGGCTGCAACTGAAGGAAACATCGAAAAAGTGAAGAAAATGGTGCTTGCAAACCGTCATTATAGTTTGAGAGACCTGACATATGAACTAAACATATCTTACGAATTAGTTTGCACCATTTTAGTTGATTTGTTGATTTTAATTCCAAACGAACTGAATTTTCTTCAGAAAGAGCATGGCAAACATGTTGCTGAGGACATGCTTGAACGAGCAAGCATCATAACGGTTTACAAGCTTGACATGTAAACGAGCAAACAAACTGGCACCTTTTGAATGAGCCGAAATAAAAAAAACACGTCAGTCAAAAATCAAAGTCATGTTGACTGTTTTCTTTGAGTATCGTGGTGTTGTCCACACAGAATTCCTTCCGGATGGAGAAACAGTCTACAAAGAATATTATCTGGGCGTTATGAGGAATTTGAGAGAGCAAAAGACCAGATTTATGGAAGAACAATTTTTGTATTTTGCATCACACAAAGCGATAACTGTGAATGCATTTTTGACCTTTATGGTCAAGGAATGTTATCGAGCAGCCACCGTATTCGCCGGATGTGGCCCCTGCTGACTTTTTCCTCTTTCCCAAACTCGAATTACCACTTCGTGGGACACGCTTCTAGTCGATAGAAATCATGTAACAAAAATCGCTGAAGGAGTTGAAGTCCGTCCGAAACATGAGTTTAAAAAGTTTTTGACGACTCGGTTATTCGTTGGAAAAAATGTGTTGCCTCAAATGGAGCCTATTTTGAAGGAGACAAAATAAATTCTGATGACTAATTGAATATATGTATTGTGTTTTATTAACAAATTCCGGAATTTTTAATGATTCAAACAATAGATTAAGTTATAGTTTTCCCAAAAAAGCATTTGCGACTGCATTTTCTGCACAGGAGAGTTCGTCACGGAATTATACAAAGTGTTTGTAAATAAGTGCGAAATATTTTAGGAGACGATTGCCGAAGTTATTTTGTGAAAAAAAGTTCATATAAACGGAGGTCGAAATACGCTTCGCTTCCGAGATACAGAGTGTTTAAATTTAAATTTCTTATTTATTTTTATTAATTATTTCAGAGTATTAAAGATATTGACTCGAAATTTGATGGTTGTATTTTATTTAGAAATATTGACAGCAACCTACTAGATAATGTATTAATAGAAATTAAAAATACACAACTTGCAATAAAATACGTTTTATTTTTTTTCCTCAAAAACGGTGCATTCTACGGAAACAATTGATGAGACCAATTTCATTCAGAATTGATGGCGGATTTCTGAAAAAATATCAAAACGGGAAAGAGTCAGTGGCGTACTATTTTTGATTATTAAAAATGGTTGTGGCATTCTCGCACGAACGCCACTGGTACAAGTAGAAATATTCGGATCACCCCAAAAAAACATTTACCCCTCCAAAGCGTTTTTCAAATTTCGAGTCGATACCTTTAAAACTGAAATAATTAAAATTTAAACACTCTGTATCTCGGAAACGAAGCATATTTCGACCTACGTTTATATGCATTTTTTTCACAAAATATCTTCAGCAACCACCCCCTAAAATTTTTCGCACTTATTTACAAACACCCTGTATAGGTTATCTTATTGATTTTAATCTACAAAAAATAGGTACTCACAATTATACTTTTTTAAATATAGTAAATAACATGCTGAAGAGGATGTATTAAATATAAAATACAGTTGCAAATATTAATGTCAATAAATTTTAAGGAGCATCATAGAAAATACTCATTAATATTTTGATGTAAAATTCAATTATACCATTTATTAGAGATATGTTGCCATTAACAAATAGGGAATAAACTACCTAAAGATAAAGATCCCAAAGTAGTACTAAAATTCTTCAAATTAATTTTTCGTGTTTTTACATTATATGCTTAATACGATTATTTCTAATTTAATACGATTTTTTGTACAAGTAAAAAATCCTTATTACGGCCCTGATCTTCTCCGTCCAAGGACACCGAAAACATCTGAATGAGATCAAATTGAAGACAACGCAGTGAAATTGCTGGTTTACGTAAGCTGTGCTATAACTTAGAATGACAAAACAATGTCATAGATACAGTTTAAAAAAGATTTAAAAACAGTGTGTATCAATTTAGAAAATATGTATACATTTAGCAGAGCGTATAATGCTAAACATTGCCATATTGACAATGGAAAGGATTTTAGGAAAAACATATTTTTGTTTTTTTGGTTCAACTTTAGAAGTGCATATTTTAAATGATTTATCAGCAATTTACTTCAGAAATTTAGTAGGAATTTTTAGAACCTATAATGTACTGCCTCAAAATAAAAAAGTATTTCTTGAGGAACTCTCAAAATTAATTTCTGAAACATTACGAAATATAAACTAAAAATAATATAATTCTATTCACATACAGTCAATTACCTTCTATGCGACAGAAACTTTCCAGTCGCGTGTCCAGATCCGTCACAACCCGGTATGGGGCATCTGATAGCGTGAAATAATTGGTAAACATTTATTTTCAGTTTTTTAAGTACATGCTATCAATAGTGCGAATCATTGTCTCTTATTTTATATTGGAGAGTAAGTACTAATGATATTTAATAGAGTGAGAGTATAAATTTTCCCACCTATCCCGAAAATATCCACATTTTTTCATTCATTTTACGGATTATTTTGCCTTACCTCAGCGGTTCGGAATCCTGGCCATCCCTGGGTTTACTCTTCGGCTTATTGGCTCTGGGACACCCGGACAGGCTCCGGTGCGACGAGTAATTTCCAGTGACGTGCCCGGAACCGTCGCATCCCGGTGTGGGACACTTCAGTTCCTGGGAGTGCGCCTGGATCTGGGACCTGTCCGCTCTTGGGCATCCAGACAAACTGGAAATTCAAACGGTTACTTTAGAACCAGCGCCGTCTCGCAGCCGCGTCGGTAACTACATCGAAATGGTAAATTGTTTTGTTAGAAGGATCTGACTCAGTTCCTCTGTTTCGCTACAGCCAATTGTTTGATCAGACATGGACATTCGGCAATCTTTTTTTTACGTAACAAAGATTAGACTCAAACTACGACTCTAATATGAGAACTAGTTACGGACTTTGCTTATACCCATTTCTATCATGTGGGGGGTGATACAGGAGGCTTGGTTACTATGTTACAGTTCCAAAATACTAGGCAGTAAGACATAAATAAAGCAAACCACAATATTTAGTTCTTGTGTAACATTCATTTTGTATAGTGTTCCGATAATATGTTAAGAGAACGTTCAAAAAGAGAGACATAATTTGACTTCTTGAAATACCTCTTTGGCTTGCAATTTTGGCGTGTCAGTGCGTATCATAAGCGTACAAGTGAGAGAGACGTGTTATTATGTTCACTTTTCACATATTTAAATAAGTGATGTGGCCAATCAAGTTGGTCGTAAACGAGCAAGAAACGAGGATATGTTGGTTAGTGAAAATGTGCAAAAGTGTCTGTCAAAAGTGTTTATCGTTCCTTAAACAGTACTGAAATTGTAAAAAAGGTGAAAACCTAAGTTAATAACGCACAGAGAAAAGGTCTGTTCTTTTGATCAGATTATTATCCAGGGTGTCCCATAAGCACATGATCAAAAAGGTCATGCGACATTCTTTGACTCAAAAGAAGACGATTTGACCTAACTTTCATTAAGAAAAAATGTCTGGTTCCTCTGCTATTGACTGTCTAAGTTCTTGAAAAAAAATATGTTTTTTGTAATATCTGGAGAATGTTACGATGGATTTTAATGAAACTTGCTGTGGACTTGTTCCTAAGTAAAACTCATGTTTTGGTGATGTAACGTCCATCTGCCTTGGGCCAGTGGTATATTCTTGAGTGTCTTGGTACAAGAANAAAAGTATTCGTTAAAAAATTTATATAATTTTCGCCATTCAAGCGGCGGCGGCGGCACGATATAAGGACCCAGAAGGATGTCACCGATGGTCCCGGCCCAAGCATTTATTCGAAATTCCACCTGAAAGTAGTTAATACTCCTCGCATGAGGGTTTTCTTCTGCGTAATGGTGAATAAAATTCGGCTGGTGAAATTTGGATCGCGTGCCGACGCTCCTTAAAT
This sequence comes from Anoplophora glabripennis, assembly GCF_000390285.2. NCBI lineage: Eukaryota > Metazoa > Arthropoda > Insecta > Coleoptera > Cerambycidae > Anoplophora > Anoplophora glabripennis. The sequence goes on from NW_019416512.1 coordinate 1,016,081, forward strand.
AAAGGGGCGAAATTGAAGTTTTCTCTCAAAATGGTGTGGTAAAAGCTCCTGAATAGACGTCGCATGATAAGGATGGAAGAGTTGCTGTCTTATGATGCGATTAATTGTACTTTTTGGTACGCCAAATTCCACTGTCAGATGGCGAGTACTGATATTTGGATCTTCAGTGACCCTATTTAAAACGGCTGCCTCAACTGCTGCATTTCGTACTTGAGGACGACCCACACAGTCAACGGCTCGAACACCTAATGTACATATTTTTTTTTCAAGAACTTTGACAGTCAGTAGCAGAGGAACCAGACATTTTTTCTTAATGAAAGTTAGGTCAAATCGTCTTTTGAGCCAAAGAATATCGCAGTACCTTTTTGATCATGTGCTTATGGGACACCCTGTATCTTCGGATCCTTGAATCTGAAGTCAGTTCGACACCAACACCAATCATTTTCGAGAAAATACCCCTCAAATTCTTAAAAATGGGTTAATTGCGATAACGCCCTTCGTGTCTGTTATTTTTGTATGAAGAACATAGCAGGTTATCGTATAACAAATTAAAAATAAAATATGTGATTGTTTCGTCAGTTTACAAAACCAACAAGCTTTTCGGAATGCAATGGAAACGAGTTCTTCTGCAGAAGAAGAGTTTAGGGAAATAGATGACATCGTGCCATGAGGAACTGCTGAAAATGAAGCTGAAAACGAAGAAAACTGTTGAGAGCAAGATGAAGAGGAAGTTTAGATGGAATACGAAGAGGGTGACGATAACAGTTAAATGGATAGTTAGGACGAATACAAACGTTTAGTGGAAGTGAGTTAAATGTTCTTATTCGCAACGGAGGTATACCAAAAGACCCAACTGAATATTTAGGTAGAGAACCGAAAAAGAAAGATCTTCCTTTCTGAAGGAATCAAATGTTCTGTGTGTATCGGTCACGTGAAAAAAGTTTTCGGAAATATTATTCTTCAGGTGAAGAGGATACATTAGTGTATCGGTTCAACTTTAGGTTCTGACTCTTCAAAGAGGCTTAAAGACACCTCTGTTACATAATGGTCATAAATGTGCTTCTGTTCTAATGGCACACTCAACAAATCTGAAAGAATCTTATGAAAGTATGAAGTAGAAGACTCACGGGGATTGATTCCCTGACAACTTATGGGACTATAGCGAAGAGAAAGTAGACAATTTAAAGGAAATGAAAAAAAAGGTATCAGTGTAAGTGGGATGTAAATATTATGACGTAATACTGTTGGATGTTGAAAAGAAATGTGAAGTTAGAGGTAAAAAGACACAAAGGAATCAACTACATATCTTTTTTGAATGCAAAAGAGTTCGCTACAAGCGAAAGCGTTAATTAAAAAAAACCTACTGAACTCTTTTACCCTAAATCGCATATCTCTCAGGCATATTTGTAAAACACCCTTTTTATGAACAAAGAAGCGCAAAACTGACTTCAAATCCGTATTTAGCAAATCCGAAAACATTACAACAAGGTTTCATCGAAAGAACACATCTCTTTTTATTGTGTCCCTGTGTAATTACACATATCGGAACTAAATGCGGATTTTTGGGTAATGATTTACATGTATTTGTGTCGCGATGAACAGGAGAATAGCATTAGGCTATGGCAGTGAGGTATTTTAAAAATGGTTTGTATTTATTTTGTTTCACATACAACATGGTGTAGTAATTGCCATAGATAATGCGCCTTACCACAGTTGACGAATAGAAAAATTGCCAACATCGCCTTGGAAAAAAGGAGAAATCATCAGAGAGTTAAGATAAGAAGTATGTAGTGGATGGAATGGCCAAGTCTGCAGTGTTACACTTCTTCAATTGCCACCACACCAATGTGACCCCATTGAACTAAGCTGGACGAATATAAAAACATATGACACGTAATAATACACCTTTAAATTAGGAGATTTAAAGGAATATTTGCAGGCGAATCAGCACAGACCTTATGCTTTATGTAGGTACAACATAAAAATAAGGAATATGGGACCTTGATACAAGAGTTGAAGCTATAATAGAACCACTTATCATACAACAACAGGCAACAACAGTGATAGCGTGATAACAACAAAAGTAATTAGTAATTTTAATAATACTTATAATGATCGCTTACATGTAGTGGTGCATCGTCGATATATTTATTTTGTTGTTCTACATTTAATAATTTTTGGAATCCTCTAAAGTGATACGCCCATGGAATCGCATTCCTCGCCCGCCTTACGCACAGTCTAAATGTTGAGAATGAGCCACTGCCAACTATTTTGGACATGAAGTTTAAATACCTCACAGAACTAGTATAAGCATAGCCTTCAAGGTGTTCGCCACATCTTTTTCTGGTCTCTAGCCTTAACAGTAGCCACGAATAGATACGTCAGCAAAGGGGCGTGATCGCTACTAGCTCGAAGGGAAAACTTATGACATAACCTCAACAACAGCCGAATATTTGTGGTGTATACAAGACACGTATATGTCCTCATTTTTTTTGTGGCTAGAGTTACCGCAAAGACCAGGGAACGCCCCGTGCTGTGGAGGGGGTTAGGTATCGACACATGTTTAGAATGAAATGCTTGCTTGCCTTCTGTGGGTAGCGTAGTTGCCCGAAATGTGTCCCATGCCGTCACAGCTAATGGTTGGGCACTGAATCAGCTCCTTACCGTCCCTGCCTCGAGTACAGGGCCGGACGCCGGCGAAGCTAGGCCGCAGCGGGCTGGCGCTAGTAAAAGCCGTTAACATCAGTGAGGGGTGTGCCGGGATACAGGGTGTGTAATAATGTTAAAATAACGTGAAGGTTCTATAAAATCTATTATCTTTCTTAAAACACTTTAATTGTTCTCTGATGATGCTGACTCTACTAGCGAAATGTATGTTTTGCGTAATACTCATTATGACTTTAATTTTTATGAGAAAAAAACAATATGTCCCGCGAACTAATGAGGGAGCAATGAACATAGCAGAATTTTTTATAACTTGCGACATGTTTTTAAAGTAAAAAATAATTAGATAAACGTTACGAAAGCATGGAAACACGTACGTTTTTTTTGTTTGTCAAAATTCCAATATCATACTCGAAATGTTGAGTTCAAACATGAAATTTCGTGTTTGGACATGAAATTTCAAGTTTAAACTCGAAAATTCGAGTTCAAGTTCAAAATTTCAAATTGAAATTCGAAATTTCAAGTTAAAATAAGAAATTTTGAATTGGAATAAAAAATTTTAAGTTGGAACAAAATATTTTAAGTTTCAATTTGAAATTTTCAGTCTGAACTCGAAATTTTGTGTTCAAATTTGAAATTATCTTCATTAATAAATTATAACAGTACGAAGAATTAAAGAAATTTCAAGTTGAAACTCGACATTCTCAACATTTTGTGTTCCAACTCAAAAATTCCTGTTAGAACTCGAAATTTCAAGTTCTAACTGGAAATTTTAAGGGTGAGCGTGAGCTCAAAATTACAAATTGAAATTCCAAATTTTAAGTTCGAATAAGAAATTTCGAGTTGGAACAAAAAATTTCAAGTTGGAACAAAGAATTTCAAGTTTCAACTTGAAATTTTGAGTCTGAACTCGAAATTTCGTGGTTGAACTTGAAATTGTCTCCATTTATCATTAATAAAACATAGCAGTACAAAGAATTAAATAAATTTCAAGTTGAAACTCGACATTTCGAATTCAAACTCAACATTTTGTGTTCCAACTCGAAAATTCCTGTTAGAACTCGAAATTTCAAGTTCTAACTGGAAATTTTAGGCGTGAGCGTGAGCTCAAAATTTCAAATTGAAATTCCAAATTTCAAGTTCGAATAAAAATTTCGAGTTAGAACAAAAAATTTCAAGTTTCAACTTGAAATTTTGAGTCTGAACTCGAAATTTCATGGTTGAACTTGAAAGTGTCTCCATGTATCATTAATAAAACATAGCAGTACGAAGACAAAGTACAAACTCGAAATTTCGAATTCAAACTCAAAATGTTGTATTCCATCTCGAAAATTCCTGTTAGAACTCGAAATTTCCAGTTCGAACTGGAAATTTTGAGCGTAAGCGCAAAATTTGGAGTCGAAATTTGAAAACAAAGTGTAGTCAGCCTATACGCATTTTAGCTATACCTACATTTTAACATTAGCTTTTATATTTCACTAAATTCAAATCAAGTAAAAAAATGTTCCTAAAATTATTATCTGATGAGTGCTTTCTTATGGTCTTTGATTTAAATGAATGAATTAATGATAATGTAAGACACAACTTCTCCGCGGACTAAAGCCCCGTTTACGATTTATCTTTGACATACAGGTGATGTTAAAAATAAGAAAAAAATTGAATGTTTATTTCAACATGTCAGGTTTTTCCCTTAATAATATTTGGATAAATTATTTTAAATTTGTCTAGATGAGATACCACGGTTACTAGACATTGTGGGTGTAATTCAATACTGAACGGGGTTTTAGTTTGCAGAGTAGCTGCTACAAAATCATTAATTAGCAATTGAAAGCCTGTATTTACACAATTTATATAGGTACTGTATGTTATTTTTAGCATACCTAGACCTTGGCGTCTTTTAAGAGTTGATTTGAAATAGCTTAATATTCTGTATGTTGTTATAAAAAGTGGCTCGATTGATATTGGAGGTTAGCATTACACATTAGAAACAAAAAAAATAATGGAAAACGTTTTGTTTCTTTGAAATGATTTTGTCATTTACTAAAAATAAATGAATAGTAAGTACTTCATTTATTACTTGTGAGACTTGACGTAACTATGTGTAAATACATTTTGTAAGGTGATGTAAATGCCTCTGGTAAGAAAACTGTTTTCTGAAAAGTTTTTTCAGTAAACAAGACACAGATGTGTGCCCGTCCTATTAAAATAATTTCTATTAATATCTCGCCGAACTGAAAATAATTTCAGTGTCGCTTGCAATCTTTAAATTTATGTATAATCTTTTTAGAATTATATAATTACCTTTTGAAATCCATATATAGCTCCCGATGCAACTAGTAACTAACCTTAAATTTAAAACAACGCAAACTGAAGTACTACCGACGAATATATTCGTAAAACGTTTACGTTCACATTGGGAGCTATGATAAACACCAGATAACAACAATAAATAGACGTCTACGTTTTCTTTAATGTCTACCTTGCAACACATGATTGATAAAATGTGGTATTTACGTCGCGTTGATAAGCCGTGTAGCGTTTACACATGTAGAATGGGAATATAACTGAAATATACAGGGTTAACTAAGAATTCAATTTTACATCAATATTTTTTTACCAAAATTCTTGAGCCATTTATGTAATTACCGTTTTTATTTTTATTTGAGACGTGCACACGGGCATATGATTTTTAATTTATAATTGGATCTTACTAACCTGTCTTTATTTGGCGACTTGTCGTGCTGCGTCAAAGAGTGCTGTGGTGGGGGCATGGAGTAGCAGGCGCCTGGAGAGTATCCACCGGGTGGTGCGGGATAACCCGTGGTGACGGCTCCAGGATATCCGCCGGTGCAGGAATATCCGCTGGTGGGGTACGGCGTGTAGGGGTTGGAAGTGTAGTCGCTGGCTACCGTCGTCATGCCGTAGCCTGGGTGAGGGCTCATGGGACCGTAGCCTTCAAATTATGTAGTTAGATAGTGCTCTTGTTATAAGAGAAGGTCGTCTAATTTTTATTGTTAGATCAGTGGACAGTTATAAGGTAATAATGATCCTATCAGTTATTTTAGGAACATTCTAGTTAGAGTGCGCTTTTGTTTTGGGAAATGGTCATCTAATTTTTCTTATAAAATCAGTGGCAAATATCAGTACAGCTTAACTAAAGTCATCTTGCCCGCGAGTTTCAGATGTACACTGGCAACGTTACCAGCCTAGCACCGGAGCTCATTTTTCACTCAACCTGAACCTGCAACAACTAAGGTCTCGTGTTCTTTGTTACTCTCTTCTTACTCTGCCCATCTTGCGGAGAAGATGATTTTGATCAAACTGTATAAGATAGTAATGGTTGTACTATTTACTATAGTTTTAGGCAAAAGTTAAAGACTAAAGCCAACCACAATGATACTTTTATTAATTATGATTTAAGTATCTGAATGCCGTAGTTTCACTTTTGTCGCTATAGAGGGCTATTTTAATCTAATCATATCGTTGGAATTGGGAATATCTGAAATTGAGTCGAGTTTGGAGTATCATCAAATATTATTTTGAAGAATGTAAAGACAGAAGATGTTCTTAAATCTTGTTGGAGTTAATGTTTTAATAATCTGACTGATTGTTTCCATAAATTATATGACCATAACTAATGATGGAAATTACGCACTGCCTCCAATTTTGAAGGTAGATGAGCATGATATACCGTTTGTGATGGAAGATGGGTACCACCTCCATGATGGAAGATAGGTACTACTTCTCCGTTTGGAGATAGATGCTCTGTAAAGTCCGTACATTAACCGTACATGTAAAAATCAGGGGCGGATTCAGGACGTATAAAGAAATGATGAAATATCTGTTCTAGAAGGTCAGGAATTAAACTGACGTCAGTTGTTAAAATTCTGTTTGTGTATTAAACAATTTTCTTTTGCACTTCTGTTAGCTCTTACATCTTTTCATTTCAGTATAGCATGTAAGAAACTTTCGAAATATTTTTTAAATAGCCTTTCGTATCTGTATCGTCATTAATTGAGTGTCAAAATAAAATAAATAAATATATAAACGCGTTGCAGAAAAAAATGTATGTGATAATTTGACAGTCTGGGCACAGCTTTAATGAACACTCCATATATGCGATGAGCTTCAGCAAACAAAAACTGTACAGGGGTATTTACATAATATTCTACCCTCCTTATCTCCTTAATCTTTTTTGATATTACATCTAAAAATGACAAAGACTGAAGTTCTAGGAAATTTCCTTGTACATACATAGTCTAGATAAGCTTGAACCGGTGTTTAGGTGTGTTTCCTTGTTAAATTTACAAAATAAATATTTAAATTCTCTATTTAGAAAAAATATTTTATTTTAAAATATGTTTATATACCTTCACCCTGTTGTAGACAAAGGACATATATTCCAAGTAACTTTTTTTATAATGCCTTGTTATCTACCTCATTCAATATTTTCTCTCATAGTTATATAAAGTATTAGATCGTTCTCTGTTTACTTAGAATCCCTTATAGAAAGAACTACATGGACTACTTGCGGTTCATAAAATTATTTAAAAAAATGTCATTTGTCTAGAACAATGTGGGGTTCCTTTAAAACACCTTTGAAGTATAGCATTTTTTCTTAATAAATTATTTAAATATGTGTTAAGTGTTTTAGTAATTTAATAGTGAAAAAGCATAAATATAACACTTGCTTCTTTATATATTCCTTTAATATCGAAATAAAATTTCATAAAACTTTAGTCCTTATCATTTTTTTCTAGATGGAAGGTTAAAAAGATAAGGGGGGCACTGAGGTCATCAAACCAACTACTTTTTGTAGGACGCAAATAGTGTCATAATAGTTCAATACAATCATAGTGGAATGAAGAAAGAGGTAAGTGGTGCCACGTTGTATGATTTTTTATTTTCGATAAAAATACGTCTCTTTTTTCTCACATGTTGAGTTATATTAAAAGCGCTTCTCCAAGAAAACAAAAAAAGTTATGCTGAGTAATGAAAAACAAAGTACGCCTCTGGAATGTCCGATTGATGTACGGACTTTAATTATCCGTGATGGAAAGTAAGTAATACTTCTAACTTTGGAGGAAGATGACCCTGAGAGTGATTAGTATCAGAGATGGAAGGTACAGGCCATCAAATACAGCAAAAATTCAATTTTGTCACATCTACAGATACGAAGTAAATATAGCTATCACAGATCGGATGCATGTAAGCTGCTATTAAGAAATCATTTTGAATTTTCACACAGTCAAGTACATTTATTTTATTTCAAGACTATTTAGTTATTATTATAGTATTTTAATTAATAGTCCAGGCGCTAGAGCAGTAAAAGTAGGCTTTGGCGTTTGTGTTTGAGAAATCATCTATTTTGTTGTACAATCCCAAATATTATGTAGAATAAGAATCTGAATTTGCCTATTCCAAAAAACCATTGCTAAATTCAGGGGAACGACAAACATACAAAAAGAACGAAAAATTTAACCGTTTTTCGATATATTTTTCCCTGTAACATCGAGTCATTCTTTATTTTTTGTTTATTTGATGAAAATTCCCCGGGCGATAAATAATTGTTTATAGAGTAAAATGTTGAAAAATTAAAAAAAATTCTATATGGTAATAAAACCAAAAAAAATAGGTATTTTTAGTATTGATCATTGTTTATTATGACAACAAATATTTCTAAAAAATTGTGTGCCCTTTCTAAACCTTAACATAAACCCACAGTCGCCATAAACTTTTTTAAATTTTCTTAATAAACAATCGAAAACCACGCGATCGATAGTTGCGAAATTTTTAGGGTAGAATTGACATATGTTTTACTATTTGTTCACAAAGTTTCATCAAATATACATATGATTTTCTACTATTTTTTGCCCATTGTTACTGCAAAATTCATTATTTTTTGATTCGCAGTTATTGTATCTTTATAGAAAATCGTCAAATAAACAAAAAAATATAGAATGATTTTTTTTTATTTAAGGCTTACTTTCAATGTTGCAAGGAAAAATATGTAATAATATGTTGAAAACCGGGTTATTTTTCGTTCTTTTTGTATGTTTGTTGTTCCCCTGAATTTAGCAATGGTTTTTTGGAATAGGCAAACTCGGATTCTTATTCTACAGAATATTTGGGATTTTTCGTTACAACAAAATAGATGACTTCAAATATTGAATCCTTGAATCCCTGGACTATACCTAAAATTTTAGCCTTTAAGTTTTGATTGGACAATCACGGGAAATTATTGTTAATGCCATACAATCTCCATACTAGAACTCATAAAAGTACAGGAATAATAAAAATAAAATACCAGTTTAATGAAGGTAAAATCCTGGGGAAAAATGACGTCACTATCACCAACTTCACCAGCGCCACATAAAAAAGTGTATTGGATCGTATGCCAAAGTATATCGATTCGCTGAATCCGAATCTAAAGTCAGAATTCCAAAATAACTTCGTATTTTTACCCTAACATCAAAGAACTTCTCTAGAAAGCGGTTTTCAAGATTTCAAGCCATTTGAGTAGTAGGTAAGTGATTCGAAAAAACATTGGAATCCATGATCTCATTGTACCATGACCCTCAAAACTCATAACCCTACAACTCCACAACACCATAACCCTCTAGACTGATAACCCCTTAACTTGTTTTTCCAATCGCTAACTAATCAAGTCAGTGTGAAATCTCTCAAAACACGAATTCATCCAGGAATTCTGACTTTAGATTCAGATGGTGCAAGTACCAAGGGATATCTTGGTCTGGTTCATAGCCCATCACACTTTTTTTTATTGCGCTGATGGTAATTTGAGGCTTATTTAGGCTTTAGTAACCGTATGATAAATAAAGAGAAAAAAATCTAAGCGTATCATTATTATCTTTTATAATAAGATTAAAATACATTTAACTGATTCCCAAAACAACGCAATTAAGTCCGTACCAGCCTCGTATTGGAAATCTAATCCTGTTAAAACCCAGGCAGACGTGTCATCTTTTCCCTCTGTATGTGTCTACTTTTTTCTTAGCGCATGTAGCGCCTTACATTCGGGGCTTTTTCTACATTTGATGACCTGTATGTACCACCTTCAATCATGGAGGTAGTACACCCTTCAGAGATCGAGGCAAGGTGCAATATCCAACCTTGGGGGTCTTACCTGCCGGGTCCCTGTAGGCGTCCATGTAGTGGCTGCCACCGGAGTCAGGGGTGGACTCCCTGCTGTATCCGGAGCCTGGCGCCAGCACGGGCCCTCCTGCGAAGGTCGCCACCGGTCGGACGCCACTGAAATTAACGGGTTCATTTGCGGTTGAGAAATCGACAGGTTCCGTTTGCTCGTCCCGCGGGCCGTGGGGGGGCGGTACCGGTACAGCTTCACCGTGGCCGTTTTGGTATTGTGGGTTCGGATCGCTGCTAGAAATAATATCATTGGCGATTTTAACAATGGTCGGCGGACCCCCTGGCTCTAGGCCGTCACTGCCCAGGGGGAAATTTTGACCCGACCCCGGACGACGGGCTCTTTCAAAGAAATACTTAACTTTTACTATCTTTAAAATTAAACGGAAAAACAAAATGTTTTTGAGTTTTCTTTTGTTATACAGGGTGTCCGGTAAGTACCTCCTAATTTCTCGGGAGTGTATAGGGAGGTCAAAATAAAACTAGTCCTTCCTATAATTTTTTTTCCTAATGTGTCCCCTAACGGAGTTATGGGGGGTCAAAGGGGTACCTAGAAATTAACGTTTAGGGTTATAACATTGAAACCACCCTGTATATTTTAATAAAATTTTCGTACGTTGTATTACACATGGAGCTCTACGATTTGATGCTAAAATCAACTTTTTGCTATTATCAGGTGTCCAGAAACGGACTGGCCCTATCACAATTTTTCTCAAAATTTTGACAGAAGTAATTTTATCAAACTGAAAATATTATTATTAGATACTCTGAAGGTTTTTCTTTAAAAATGGTACTCTTTATTTATTTCGAAAAAATGAACGGTTTGCGAGATAAATCGGTTTTGAAAAAAATTGGTAACAAAAACAACAATTAAAATTTATTTTTTTTACATATTATTTCATGCATTTAATTTCTTTAACTTTATCAAGTCCAGAAATCTTTGAACGGGTTGGCTATACTTTATGAGCAAGTAGTGACCAATTAAAAATAACATTTGAAAAATAACTTACTTACAAGACATGCAACAAAGAACATTCAACAATGAACAAAGGTACCTAAATGTTACTTCGGTAGATGTTCAAAATGAGCACCCCGTACTTCAATGCACTTTCTAATCCTACGAATGTTTTCCCGGTGCACTTGAAATAATATTCCGTGATTATTGCGGAGATGGTCACAGTTCTGTGTTAGCCTCAGCAGAAGTTCCTCTCTACTATTTACGGGTGTTGAATAAACGTTATTTTTTAAATGACCCCACAGAAAAAAGTCTAATGGGTTTAGGTCGGGCGACCTAGGTGGCCATAATACAGGTCCGCCTCGACCTATCCATCGATCACCAAAAACATTCGTCAGATGTTGACGTACTAAACGATCAAAGTGGGGTGGTGCACCGTCATGCATGTACCACATTTCAGTTCTTATTTGAAGGGGCACTTCTTCTAACAAAATATTTAGATTTTCCTCTAAAAATTGCAAATAAAGAGCACCATTAAGTCTTTGCTCCAGAATAAATGGACCAATCAAATGATTCCCGATAATGCCAGCCCACACATTCACCATAAACCTTTGTTGGTAGCGAGTTTGAACTAAAGCGTGAGGGTTTTCTTCATCCCAGACATGTAGATTATGCGAATTAATTATGCCGTCTCTTGTAAAACCTGCTTCATCGGTGAACAAAATAGATGTACCAAAATTATGATTCCGAATATGATGCTGTAAAAACCAATTGGCGTATTGAAGTCTTTTTGGATAATCATCTGGAGACATAGCATGTACTTTTTGGATGTGGTACGGGTAAAGCAATTGTTCTTTCAGAGTTTCATGTACAGCCCATTTTGTAACATTGTTTTGCGCCGCAAGCTTCCTTATGCTATTTGAAGGATTATTAGCAACGTCTTCCAATATTTGTTCCTCTACATGAGGGTCTCGTACTCTCCTCGGGGCTCCTGCTCCACCACGGCGTGGCAAAAAGCTTCCTAAATAAAGGATTCGGAAGAAATTAGTTTCACTAACGTTTTTCACTATTTTTTTTTACCTGTTTCTCTTAAACTACGATCAACTCTTTCAAAAGTTTTTGGACTCGGCAAATGTCGACCCGGAAACCTTTCCTCATAAAGTCTTCTTGCCTCCACGGAGTTGCATAATGCTTCCCCATAAATTAGGTGCATATCAGCATATTCTGCACAGGAATATTCTTCCATTTTTAAATGTTATTTCTAACGGCTTAAAACGAATACCACAATAAAATTGAATTTTTATTCTGTCACGCGCCTTTGACAAGTACTTTAAAATCAACAGGGTCTAACAACGAAAACAATAGAAAAGAACTCCATGGAGACAAGAGCAATAATAATTTGTAGATGTATTTTGGTCATAGATGTTGATTTTACAAGAAACGGCATTATTCATTCCCTTAATTCACCACCAGTAAATGTTTATGGTGAATCTGTAGGCTGGCACTAGCGGGAATGATTTTATTGTAAAAAAATAAATTTTAATTGTTGTTGTATTTGTTACCAATTTTTTTCAAAACCGATTTATCTCGCAAACCGTTCATTTTTTCGAAATAAATAAAGAGTACCATTTTTAAAGAAAAACCTTCAGAGTATCTAATAATAATATTTTCAGTTTGATAAAATTACTTCTGTCAAAATTTTGAGAAAAATTGTGATAGGGCCAGTCCGTTTCTGGACACCTGATAATAGCAAAAAGTTGATTTTAGCATCAAATCGTAGAGCTCCATGTGTAATACAACGTACGAAAATTTTATTAAAATATACAGGGTGGTTTCAAAGTTATAACCCTAAACGTTAATTTCTAGGTACCCCTTTGACCCCCCATAACTTCGTTAGGGGGCACATTAGGAAAAAAAATTATAGGAAGGACTAGTTTTATTTTGACCTCCCCTATACACTCCCGAGAGATTAGGAGGTACTTACCGGACCCCCTGTATAGTTTTAATTTTAAATTTTTTTTAATAGATATTGAAATTTATTTTTGCACTATATTTTTTATTTCAAACTTGTCAATGGCACAGAACTTGGCTTTTCGAGGAATGACATAATGGAGCGCCGAACTATTTTTGTTTTAAGTATTTCTTTAAAATTTCAAATAAAACTGTACCGATACATGTTAGGAATCTTATTGCTAGTCAAAAATTCTGATTGAAATAGTAGAAATACTATTGTTTTATACAGGGTGGTTCTGTCATAACGTCATTAATTTTAAGGCAAGATAGGGAAAAATGAGTAGAATACGAATACGCGATAAAACAAATTTTAAAATGCTTATTTATGCTGGAAGAAAAGAAAGACTTATCCAGAATAAATCTTGACCTACTCGTATATGCGGTCGTTAACCTAGCATTTAATGCCTTTTTAATCCGAAGGGCGCTACATCGAATCAAGACAGCTTGACACATGAATGAATATGATATTTTTTTACATTTTAAATATTAACGAGTATTATTTATTTGTTAATAAAAACAAATGTGTAAGGATAATAATTGTTTTCGAATGTTAGGTTAATACAGTTTAGTATTTTTAAGATTGTTAACGTATTACGTTTTATAATTGAATATGAGTTTTGAAAATTACATATATTCTAATTAATAATTCAGCTTGTAGTACGTATACCTTATTGTGTGACTTATTGCTTTTCAATGAGTATGGTACCTACCTATTTAAAATGATACTACGGCTAACAAAACACTCACTCATTAGTCCATAGCCTTGTTATTAAAGTTTTAGGATCCGTAGCACTTTGATTTTAAAATCAATTGCAAAATTCTGGACGACTGGGAAAAAACAGCTGTTTCGCTTCGACCTTCGAACGCTCTAATTCTAAATTTATTAAATTAGGTTTTTTTACTGCTTTTAGTGTAATTTTTACATGCCAATGAATTATTCATAGCAAATCTTTTTAATGGTTGCAATTGAAATATTTAGAATACTTTAGGAAAAAAGGCCAATAACTGATAAATATAGATGAGGTTAAGTTTGTAAATGTTATTTTTTATTAATGTTCAGCTTAGAAATCTAGAATTAATCTTTTCACGGAAGTAAATCAAATAATTGATTTTATTTTTGGTTTTTTACTAATTGCTGGAATTTTACTCGTTTTTGAGGACAAGAAACTTTTTTATTTTTTTTTGGGTTAGGTTAGATTTGGAATTCTTGAAATAAAATCCACATACTTTTTACGATGATAAACTATTAATATTTTGCGTCTATTTACCTATCAATAAGTATTATTGAATATTAAAACAATAATACTTTATATCTTGTTTTTAAGTTATGTTAGGTTAGGTTACGTCAAGTGTAAATTTTACATATAAACTTTTTAAATTTTTTTGGACTTTACTCTGATTTTTTATTGTTGATAATATTGATTTCACTAATGTTTAAGAAAAGAAACAATATCTTACATAAATAGTTAAAATGTTATTCAATTTATATTTTAGAGTAATTTTTCTCAAAAGAGCTCATGAAGGATCTCTTAGGAAATCCCTAAAGAAAGGATTAAAAAATCCATTTTGGACAATTTTTATAGGCTTTAGGTGTTTTTGGAAGTAATAACTACAAAATTAANTTGAAATCAATTGCAAAATTCTGGACGACTGGGAAAAAACAGCTGTTTCGCTTCGACCTTCGAACGCTCTAATTCTAAATTTATTAAATTAGGTTTTTTTACTGCTTTTAGTGTAATTTTTACATGCCAATGAATTATTCATAGCAAATCTTTTTAATGGTTGCAATTGAAATATTTAGAATACTTTAGGAAAAAAGGCCAATAACTGATAAATATAGATGAGGTTAAGTTTGTAAATGTTATTTTTTATTAATGTTCAGCTTAGAAATCTAGAATTAATCTTTTCACGGAAGTAAATCAAATAATTGATTTTATTTTTGGTTTTTTACTAATTGCTGGAATTTTACTCGTTTTTGAGGACAAGAAACTTTTTTATTTTTTTTTGGGTTAGGTTAGATTTGGAATTCTTGAAATAAAATCCACATACTTTTTACGATGATAAACTATTAATATTTTGCGTCTATTTACCTATCAATAAGTATTATTGAATATTAAAACAATAATACTTTATATCTTGTTTTTAAGTTATGTTAGGTTAGGTTACGTCAAGTGTAAATTTTACATATAAACTTTTTAAATTTTTTTGGACTTTATTCTGATTTTTTATTGTTGATAATATTGATTTCACTAATGTTTAAGAAAAGAAACAATATCTTACATAAATAGTTAAAATGTTATTCAATTTATATTTTAGAGTAATTTTTCTCAAAAGAGCTCATGAAGGATCTCTTAGGAAATCCCTAAAGAAAGGATTAAAAAATCCATTTTGGACAATTTTTATAGGCTTTAGGTGTTTTTGGAAGTAATAACTACAAAATTAACGGGAGTTAAGGGGAAAATTGCTTAATTTTTAAAAGGTCGAGCAAAAAATTTTTTTTCGATATTCTGTTTTTATGAGGCCTGCCCAATAGGTGATTAAAATTAATGTCATTATGACTGAATCACCCTGTATATACGAATAGCGTAATTTTATTTGTTAAATTACAGCTATTATTTACTACTGTTACATTTATTTTAAAAAATAGTAATGAAATTATACCCAGAAAAAAATAATTAACAATAATTAAAAAAAAATTATTTATAAATAGATTCAAGGTTTTCGTTAAAACATTTTTACACTGTTTGCTAATTTTAGATTCTAAGTTGTAATTGTAATACAAGATGTTTCGGAAATAAGTACAATAAATTTAGTGGGTGGTTCTTGCTCATATAAATAGTGTGAGTGACACTTCTTCGAATATTCAGTACTAACGAAGTTGTGTAGCCTTAAAGTTATTTTTTTATTCATATTTTGCCATAATTTTTATTCAATTACGTGATTTTATAAAATAATAATAAATATATAAAATTTTAAATCCTTAAAAGGGTTTAAATGCTAAAATAAGGGTTAAAATAAGTTTTTCAAGCAATTAAACAATTTGATAACAAAGATCATTTAAAAATCGTAAAAAAAATCCGCTTGTTCCAAATGTAATTTATTTTACATTCCCTGTGAATCGCCCTATTTATTGTAAGCGTTTTGAACCGTAATGAAACAAAATGTTCATATCACTTTTATTTAAATATGGAAAGAATGTGAGATAAACTGATATCTCAGGTAAAACAATTAATACCGAACAATCCAGAATGATTGAAGCTGACGTCACACGTAAATGTTAGCAAAGATATTAAAATTACTTCCCTTTGATCAAAATTACTTTCCGTTTTCTTAGACTTCCAACCGACACGATCGGTCAATTCAGAGACGTCCGTGCCACCCGTTTGTGCTTCTGTTGTATTTATTTGTGTTTGCCGATTGTGTTTTTATTTGAATTTTACGTTAATCTTCTAAATAATCAGTGTTTTTCAACGCTAATCATCTGTTAATTGTTAGTTTTGTGGTAAGGAAGCAAATATTGATGGTTTCTTAGATATAAAGAACTCGAACGGTTTTTGGTTAGAAAATGGTCCTTTCGTTAAAAGACGATAAATTCATTGTAGAGGAGTGATCAGCGAGATCAACATGGATGGAATTATTTAATCCATTCATGTTTTTTGCAATTCCAGTAAGTTTCCAAATCATGAAGCCGCAGATTATAACAGAATGTTCAACGTTTAGTTACACGATTCAGAAATACTGGCAGTGTTTGTAAAGGGAAGTCATCTGGAAGAAAGTCAGTTTTCACTGAAGATAAACTGGAGGATATTAGAAACCGTTTAGCAGAAAGCACCACTAAACCTTTACTACAACCACATATCTAACCTACAACTTTCAGCTCAGGTGGGTAAATATTTATAAAATGTTAAATATCAGTATTTAAAAATATTAATTATAGGAATGCCTATGGTTCAGTATACAGAGCTGTAAGAAAATTACATTAACATCCATATAAAGATGATAACCTTTTAGATATAACTTTTTTTTACCGATGAAGAATGGTTTCATCTTAGTGGTTACATAAATTCACAAAATTATCGTACGTGGTCTATGAAGAATCCATGTTGATGGAAACGACTTTACAACCTGTTAAAATAGGAGTTTGAGTAGCCATATTTCGCCGAAGAACCTATCTTCTTTAAAGATAATGTTACTGCTGATCGATATAGACAAAATATTTTGCAGGCATTTTTAAATTAGCTACATGGTCACGAAACGCATAATGGTTACTTTCAACAAGATGGGGTAACCGCAGACACAGCTAATACAACACTGGGGTTCCTAAGATAATTTTATGATGATCGTATTATTAGTCGAGGTTTATAGCCTCCAAGATCTCCGGATTTAACTCCCTTAGTTTAGTATTTCTTCGGAATTAAAAAATTCCATTTATGTAAACCGTTTACACACAGTGGATGAACTAAAGGACGTCATAACAAATAAATTAGTTAATATTACATAAAATAAATTACATACTGTATTTAACAGTTTAAGGAGACTAGTAAATCTATGTATACAGAACGAATATTCATTATAAATACATCGTAATTAAAAATATTAAATATTTTTATTCTTCATTTTCAATGCTTAAATAGTTGTTAGAAATTATAACAAAGTAATTACAAAAATTATTATTAGTGGTAGGGACAGAATTTCGATCAAAATTAAAAGTACGTATTCACTTCTTTTTAACTTTAAACCAATAAATCAATCGTATTTTTTTTATTAAAAGGAATATGTGACCCTATTGCCACTATACTTAACCCGCCACTGAACGAAGTAAATCACTGTCAGTGTTGCTAACTACGAAGAATGAAAATAATAGAAGAGTGGCACACAAAATATTTGTAAGTAGCGGCACCATCAATCATTCTGGGTCTCTCGGCATTTTGTTATTATTACTAATTTTAAATTTACCGCCTAATTACATTACAAAAAGAGAGACATCTGTTAGCAGTTTTGTGAGCTTAAACACATAGTTAACTCCAGGAAGACAATTTGTGCAGGAAGGTAATAGCCTTTTATCTGTGTTTTCTATAGTATGACTGGTGCAAATCAAATATATAGTCTATGACATAAGAGCATTAATTAAAGTTAAGGTTAACCTAAGCGTAACTGGTTCAAACGGGCGTAATGTGTATTATGTATAGCAACGCAAAAAACTAAAAAAAAAAGAAATCGTACAAGGAAATGTTAAAAATAAAACTAAAAGCCAACAAGACCGGGTACGTACATAATTTAAACGAGCAAAATTTAGAACCGACCATTCTGCCCGTAACTCCACCAAACTAGTAACTAACTACCCGTCTAATACCCGCGGAATACTCCAACCGACTTGCGGTGGTGGCGCGGCTGCACGCTTAAACAAAGAATAAATAAATAATGTACCCACCTGTGGGAGAGCCGGCTAACGCTGAGGTCCAGCGTCTGGCCCTGGGGGCTGGGCACCTGGGGGCTGGCGGAGAGGTGCGGGCTGGGGGCGGCCTGTGGACTGCCGCCGACCCGCTGGCCCCCATAGTGCGGCGAGCTGTAGGCCACCTGGAAGTCACAGACGTGTCACGTGCTTAATTATTCATAATGTGCTGTTCATTATAACTTTTTCTGTCGTGAAATATGCACCGCAGGAAGTTGCGGATCGAGTTTGTGACTAAAATGGTAGGGGTACGTGTGAGGGGAAACTCATAAAACGAAGGACAGTAGAGGAAAAGTTATGCCACTAATCAAATGTTATATACAATATACGTAAAATATTATATTTTGAAATAAATGCGTTCCAAAGGACGTGAAAGTAAACTATTTTCATTAAGCATAGTAGTCTAAAATGTTATGGGTGTCAGACAATTAATCAAGAATTATTACGCGAAACCTAGGCCGACCCTATATTGTCCCACTTGCTAAACTGATTAACTGTTTACAGTGTATAGAAAGTAACAAGTTTATTGTAATTATCTGTACAGCGTAGGCACGGACATGTCTTGCTTGCTTTCGAGTTACACGTTGCTTTAAATTAAAATTTCAAAAATTACTCCAAAAACAACAATCCCAGAGCAGTACAAAACGCTGTTCGAAGACTGTAGCACACCCGTAGTGTGAACCCATCGTTTAAAGGTCTTGTACAAGCAAACTATCTTAAATGGGGAGGAAAACATTTTTATCCTGTCGGGGAAAACCTGAGCCTTAGTACCCGCGATATTGCACGTGAAATAGGTGTTTCAAATACAACGGCGTTGTATGTATTACGGGAATAGTTACTGCACGTTTATCATATATGTCTGCAGACTTTGACTGCTACTGATGTGATGCTAATGCACACGTTGTACAATTCATGTTTCCAGTAGCGATTTTCAGTGAATGTGTTATTTATTTAGTGACAACTTAGTTGGACCAATTGTGTTATAGTTTTTCCGATATTAATTGAAGAACCAACAGATTGATAGTATGTACCAGGTTCGGTCGCTGACGCAGCAACTTGGCATTGAAATATTTGAAAAACTTGTTCCCATATTTATTTAGCCATACCCATATACAGGTCTGGTTGAACTAAACGTGGAGGCGATAGAAATGTATACGCTCAGTTGAAGAATGCGAGCGCGGGCAAAGGAAAACGATTACAGTTGCATTGGGCTACTAGGCAATAAATCACAGCAGATGACAAGTGGTTGATAAATTGCCCAGCAGTGCAGTGCAGCAATGCAGAATTTGGCGCGATTCAGGTAATTTTAATTTATTATAGGCACCTTCTATTCATTGCGAAAGGGAGAAATAAGAGGTATATTTTGTTTACTAATATTATCACAACATGGCATTTTGGAGACCTTTTGAAACGGAACAAAACGAAATTTACCACCAATATAATAAAATTGTTTGAAGACATAAATAATTGAAATATGTTGTTGGCCAAATGAACATATAATAGAAATTTTCTACACATTATATACAAATTATTATAATTTTTTACTTTTAGCAGAAAATTTTTTTAGGGACGCCTATGAAACTCATTGAATTTTATTACCAGACGATTTTTTACATGTTCAACTGCCTTGGGAAAGACTATACCTTCATGTTTAAACGGTACATTTTTTGCATATTTTCGTTTGGGGATATACATCTAACGCCCATTGATAGTTTTCAATAGCGTATTTTTTCTGCAGTCGATGAAATTAGACTGAAGTATAGTAGGCATGCGAGATAATTTTCATCGCTGTTTAGTAGCATGTTTGTTAGTTTGTAGAAATAATTTCGAGCAATTTTTGTGGAATTAAGTACCTGATATAGATTTACGCCAAATAGTTTATTTCTATTATTTATAAATAAATTCAAGCCAACAAAAAAACCTTTAAAACAAAAAGTGCCTAAAAAAAAATTTTTATTTTCACATGCTCTATTACCATTTGAAATACAGGAACGCACTTACTGTATTTCAGAAACAACCTTTTATTGCATATTTTCTGTATGATAATTAAAAATTTTTTATCAGTAATCTTGTAAAATAATGTTGTTTCAAAATATACAGTGCGTCGTCGAAATTTGGGTTTTCCTCTTAATACAGTTTATTTATTTTGTGTAGTTTGAAAAATTTTAATTCTGTCCTGTCCTTATTACAAAGATAGAGGTTGACCTCGTTGTAAACATATTTAGGATGAAACCTTATCGGAACATTTTACATAACGACGCGATGCCCCTGTAGCGTTCTGCTGACAATTACCGTAAATTAACGACATACCAAGTTCATTATTGACATATATTGCACCTTAACCAATATTTTTGACAAAAAAAATGTATGCCACTGACTAACTTTTATAATTTTTTCGCATTAAGTAACTAAAAATACAAGTTTTTTGTGTCTTAATTTTTTTATCTTGCTTCCTTTTTGAAGAAAAAAAAATAAAAATCACTTTAATGCATGTCCCTGGGACAACATAATAAAAAATTAAAAATATATTTTTGTTTTATTAATTATTAAAAAAAAATCAAGAGACTAAAAATTAATATTTTTAGTTGTTTAATACGAAAAAAAATATATAAAAGTTTTAAATCAGTGGCGCACATTTTTTTTGTAAAAAATATTGGTTAAGGTGTCATCGGGACGCCACTGGACATAATAATTTTAATCTAGTTAGGGCTAAGTTAGCCCCTATCTACCACAATTAACACTGCCACATTTCAACCAAATCGACTAAAGGATTATTAAAATTTTTATGAAAAAACGATTTTTTAAAGAACTTTTACACCCTTTATCTTGCAAACCACTCAAGGAATCACCCGTGGAAGTTTGGCCACGTACTTAAATAACACCCTGTATGTAAGGAAGCTTCTTTTGTAGTAAAATGAAAGCTTAATCTAAAAAATAATTATTTTCAATCTAGTCAGTGGAGCAATATTTCTTTAAAGTGGGGATTGCACGTCACTGAGTTTTACTATTCTGATTCCTCACAGGAGTCAATAACATTAACTACATCAAATTTCAAAACAATCTGTTACTTCGCTGTTCCGGAAATATTAAGAAAATACTTTTTTTTTTATGAACAAGTATTTATTTTTTCCATCTAATTATTCTTTAACCTTGTATACAGGGTGTTCTGAAAATCCGTCAGGAAACTGCGGGAGGTGATTCTACGGACAACGGAAACAACGGAAACAACGGAAACAATAGCAGTACCTATGTAATGAAAATTTTTTTTCGAATTGTGAATTGTTTGAAAGTTACAGCTTATCAAAGTTCAACGTCAAAAAGTATAGAATTTTTTCTGATATTGTTTATCTCTTCAATAATGTGATGTCAATATGTGTCATGTGATGTTCAATAATGTTAATTTCTGTGATGTCTAGCAAGAGAAAAAAGTTGTGAAGAAAACAAATTTTGCGTTCTGGGTAAAGTGCCCTCTAGCTGTGCATAATAAACTTTTCTCTGACTAGCCCAATAGAGCTTCACCTACTTGGTGGGTGTGCCAACTGAGAGACTAATCGAACTTGAATTAAATAAGTTATTTAGATAGAAAAATAAAAAAATAAAATTTTGGCAAGTTCTAACTTGCAAACAGTTGACAATTCGAAAAAAAATTCATTACATATTGTTAGTTAGTTTAATCCGTAGAATCACCTCCCGGAGTTTCCTGACGGACTTTCAGAACACCCTGTATAAAAAGGAATCCCAACCTTCAACAACACTTTACAAATATTAAGTTCATTTAAATGTATACTGGGTGGGGTGGGGTAAGGTGGGTATTCTTATCTATGAGAACCGACATCCGTGTCAAGGAACAACAGACTCACCTGCGGACTAGTGGTGGTGACGCTGGACGTCGAGAGATCGATAACACTGCCCCCAGGAGAGGTGTGGGGCCCTTTCATTTGAGCCTGGGCTGTTGTCACACATTTCACTGATAAGTTAATTGCTGAAAACCCCACAGGAAGGGGTCCGCCGCTGCCGTCGTACTGATACATCGGCCTGTAAATTAAATTCGTTCTAATTGGAAAAAATATTTCAATTGTATAGACGGAGGCGTCGTTAGCGTTTTCACAATAGATGTCATCGGGCTGGCGACCGCCATGAGGTCCGAATGAAAAGGGGTTTTGAATTTACGAGTGTCCAAGAGCAAATGAATCTGTTGCTGAAGGCATATAATGCGTTTTCATCGCCAGCGGATGTAAAATAGACATTCGAAAAAAGTTCTATACTATTCATTAATTAATTATTCAAATGTCGACACTTCTAGCAGCGACACCAACAAATTGTATTATACGGTAAGGGTGTTCAACCTTTCGGTAATTAAGATCGTCATATAATAAATTGCATTTTCATTTCGCTTGAAAAGATCGACCTAATTTTTACTTTTCTAGTGCAGCTATTTTTTTATGTAATTTAGAATCGATTATTTTTGAGAGGGTGTTGAATAATGTAACCCTTCAAACAAATGTCTTGTATTTTTGTTGACTGTGAAGTTGTATATTTTTTGCATGCTTAGATTTTTGATCTCGAAGATCTTTGCCCATCATTACTTGAACACCTTGACTAATGTCAAAACTGATGAGAAAAATTCTAAGAACTACTCACCTGGGATAAAGCGGCCCACTAGGCTCCTGTTCCTCAGTTTTCATCAGACTTTGAGTGTTCGCTACTGCTATCTGATGCTGAGCGGCCGCGACCTCCTGCTGGTACCTCTGCTCCTGGTGTTCCTCGATATATCCGTACATACCCTGTGGAGGTACCCTGGGTGGCCCTAGAGGTTGTTGGATCGACACGCATTGATTGGAATCGTACCTCTCGAAGCTGTTGGTACCAGGGTCGTACGGTCTGTGACTGGACGAATTTATCAGAGACGAATCGTACGATCGGTTCACTATTTCATTAGAGTAGGTCACTACTGGCCTAGCGATGCCGCCTCCCATGGAATCGTTCATGTCCGTGTACGACCTTTCGCGGTGGTACATCTCTTCTGACATTGGAGACTGGTGGTAAGGTGATCGATGAGGTAACTGGTGGTCTATGTTATACCTGTACAGTATATCAGACGGGGTAAGAATTTTTGGCGATCGTTGATGTAGTGAAACGATTTAGGCTTTCTTACTCACCCTGGTTGTTGTGGATTGTGATGGGGGCCCATGTGGTGCATCTGGTGTGGTCCTCTTGAGTTAATGGTGTCCATACTGGACATAGAAGAAGAGTTGGAGTCTTGGTTGAGGTATGGTTCGTAAGCAGATCTCATCCCAGAAGGTGGCGATCTGAAAGTCACTTTAATCAAAAGCAAATCCAAGGATAAAATAAAACTCTTCTATTACCTGCAAGAACTTGTGATCTCCGTTTTAGGTACCAAGAGTTCGCCCTGTTCGCTTACGCTACAGCAGTTCGTGGTTGTTATTTCCGTTTTGGGGATTTTCATGGCATCCGGTTTGATCGGATTCGTTTTGGAATTGTAATATTGGTCATACGAGGTTTTCTCTTCGGCGTTACTCACTGGAGTATTTCCATAGCCTACTAGATAATTGGGTTTGACGTCTTCCGATGTGGGGGTTCTTTTGCCCTCGTAGGAAGAAGAGAATTCACTTTGACACCCACCTTAGAAAGAAAATAATAGTTGAGGATTATAGTGTACGTAAAAAAATGGTGTTTAACTTAATTTTTTCGAACCAATGACTGATTTAAGTTAAAGTAGTAAGAAATTGCGTGAAATAACTAAGAAAAAAGCTCATGCGCCTTAAGTTGCGACGTAACGGAATAAAACTATCGGGTTCTTACCGCCAAATGTAGCAGTATGAGGTGACTTAATTTTTTGCTGTAAGCTAGAATGGTATTTTTGTTCTCTCGCTGCTTGTTTATTTGCAGCAGCAATGGGACATCCTGACAGACTCCTGTGCGAATTTCGGTTGGAACTGACGTGCCCTCTGCCGTTACATCCAGGTGTCGGGCACTTCAGGATGGTCTCATGCATGGCCAGGACTGCGTCACGGCAACAGAATCAAGATTGTAGCCAAGATCGCTAGTACAATTGGGATTTTTTGCTATAAAACTCTATTGAAATAGAATTATAGCCTATTGTACTAGCAGTTTTGGTTTGAGTATAATCAACTGTGTGTGAACATCGAAGGACCAAAAAACCAAACCAAACGAGCGGGTAGAGAGATAAAACAGAAACAAAAGAACACCACCTCGTGGTCTCGTTTCGATACACGATTTCCACACACAGGATTAGTATTTTATTATACTCAGTACTCTCTGATTCTGAATGCGTGAGGGTGCAAGGGATGACCAGTGGCGGCTCGTGGTGCGGGAGGCGCAAATCCTGAGATGTGCGCCCCCAGGGGATTGCAAGGGAGAACCGCCACTGGGGAGATGAAGGGTTGCTAACAAAATGAAAAGTTATGCTCTCTACCCCGCCAAAAAGCAAAAAAAAATGTTGTAAATGATAAAAAAGCATCCAAGGTGAATGATGGAGAACAGGAATATGAACTAAACAATGTTTTGGTGTATTCATAATATGATTATTTCTCTCAGTTTCAACGAAAACAATGTTTAGATCTGCTTCGGGAAGACTGTTACGAATCATACATAAATTTCTCAATCGAGACTTACTTTCTGGCGTTACTTCGCCTTTTCTTGGACATCCCGAAAGACTATTTGAAAAGATAGGTTAGTAAAGTGAATTTGGATGATATGATTTTGAAATTTACCTTCTGTGGTGGGAGTACAACCCTGTGACATGACCCTGTCCTGTGCACCCTGGGGTAGGACATTTGCTTCCCTCTAAAACAAAAAGAAAAAATATAGCTTCAGGATCACTTAAAAACAAATAGTTTTTTTATCATGCGTGTAATGACACTAGTTTTCTTTGGGATACAGTGTGTTGAAGTTTAAAAAATACAATTAATTTCAGCTAATGGTTTAAGTAATTCAAGCAAAAAATTTGGTGAATTGAGGGATAAATCTGTCAACCAGTGGCACAGATAATGAGAGACACTGTCACTAAAACCTTAATTATTTCAATGTGGTGTTTTTATAGTTTATTTAAAATAAGCTTACATACAGTTGAATAAATCTAAACTAACTCTAAAACTATTCATTTTCCAATAAAAATTTATTAAAATTTTGATTTTGAAATACAATATGAAAGCCATCATCCCCAATCTGGAAAAAATCATTGGCGTAAAAATAGTAATTTTGTTTATAGGTTTCGTCCCTTCGATACTGTTCAGAAGTTTTAAAATTTCAGCTGCAATGTTTTTTTTTTATATTTTTGATGATTTCATTTTATTCAAATTGTATTCAAAAATTCCTAATTAGTGATACTGTGAGTAACAGCTATTCTGATAACTCCGTCCAGCATTGAATTACATTCCCAATATCTGGTAAATAACTAATATCATTCGTCAACAGTATCACCAGACACAGACAATACTTTGCGGGTGATTTTGTTTTGTGAAACGATTAGTTTTTCGAGTTATTTTCAATTTACGTACTTAACTGTGTGCAGTATTATAATTTTACATAAAATAAAAGACATTCAATCTAATTTTGCAAAATATTTAATGGCATCGAATTTCTAAAGATCTGACATCCATTACTGCTTGACATACTACTTA
Organism: Anoplophora glabripennis; assembly: GCF_000390285.2. Taxonomy (NCBI): domain Eukaryota; kingdom Metazoa; phylum Arthropoda; class Insecta; order Coleoptera; family Cerambycidae; genus Anoplophora; species Anoplophora glabripennis. The sequence continues at coordinate 1,041,993 of NW_019416512.1, forward strand.
TTTGTTTACCTACGACCACTACTGTAAGTACTTAAAAACAAACTGTCTGCGATCAATGTAAGATTCCTATTACGTACGGTAAAAAAAACGCACAGTTTTCCTAGCAACTGCCTAGCAACGGCCAATACAATACTGTTTGTATTGACCGTTGCTAGGCGGTTACTAGGAAAACTGTACGATTTTTTTACCAAGCTGTGTGATTTTTTTACCGTACGACGTAATAGGAATCTTGCATTGATCGCAGACGGTATGTTTTTAAGTATTTAAAGTAGTGGGCGTAGGTAAAGTATAGTACGTAATACGTGGTGTAATGCAATTACGCACTCGCCGCTACGCGGCGTCGTGCGTATGCGTAAAATGCTTTTTACAACACTTATTACGTAATATACTATTATCGATTCATTACATTTTCACCTTTAATTAAATAAATCATCAGCCTGTTTATCAAGCTACGTCAAACATAGGTACATGTCTGCAAAAATATATTTTTTAAATTCCACACCATGAACATCCATTTATTAAAGCTTTTCATTTTAAAATAATGCAAGCATCAACTTCTTGAAATTGTAACTGTGCATATATTTAGAAAGCACCTTATTTTTTATTTTAATTAGCAGGAATTTACATTAGTCACTTTACATTTTAATATTTCGTGAAAATTTACTTATTTATTGGGTATAATAAACATAATGAATGTGAAAATTTTGAATTTGCAAAATATACATATTCTTATCAAAAATATTGAATTGGATGTACAAACAAATGTTTATATTTTTAGAACAACCGAAATTAAAATATTGGAGCATCTTTGTACTATCTTGTTATGATTTTAGTGAACTTAGCTCCAACACAAAATTGCGCAATTAGGACGAATTTTCTAAGAACGTTTGATATATTTCAAGATTGGAGCGTTTTAATCTTGTGGAATAATATTACATCAAATGGAGTGAACAAAGTTAAGATGTAAATCACGAAAATGACGGTACTGCCTATATCTGTAATTTGAATTTTAAGATTTCCATAAAATATTTGTGTTTCAGTATGGTTTTGTGTAAGAAAAAGCCTAAAAAAAATTAATATTGAATTGCTGTATCTTCCAAGAAAGTAAAATAATTTCAGCTTACTTGCCAATAAATTGAGATATCTATCTACATTGTTATTTCATTGCGATTAAATCAGTGTATTACAGATATACACTTTTGTGACTAACAACTATTATTGGCTCTCATTGGCATTGCCAATAAAACATTATAATGTAAAAAATGTTCTTAGTTCTAATTTTCTAATTCTTAAGTACTAAAGACGTTGTCATTCCCCAACTCTAATATTATTTAGAGCTATTCCAACGAAATAAAAGTTTGTTTTATAAGTATTTTATGTTTATAAACAGTTTTAAAATTTTAAACACGTAAATATTTTTTTTCGAATCCTCACATTTTTGTCGGATATTTTGTTCCCATTAAAATAACGCTAGCACACTGTCTATCAATCAACGTAATCCAAAATTTTCTTGAAATGGTTCATTATCTTGCTAACCCAAATACTAAATATTAGCACTAATTAATTCCCAGTCTTTGTTTTTATTTGTTAATAAATAAGTCAATATAAGCATTCTGACTTATGCTCCCGTGGCGGGTAACAGTACATAATTAAAAATTATTTCGGAGAAAAATATTAGATGAGACATATTTGATGGGACAACATTTTGGCACTTATTTCTTGGACAATGTCTAATATTTTACATACCTACACGGTGTTTTATGGCGAACTGTACATATCGTAATGGTAGAATGGAATAACCTAGCCAGTACGATAAGAAATGAATTAAAACGTCCTGCTTCAAAATTTAAGGTTATACATATTTGAATTTTCACGAAAACTTATTTTGGATACAGTTTTTGAAATATCTGTGGGAATTAGTTTAAGTTTTGGGATACAGTAAGTATACCACAAGACCAACAGACACTTGAAGTCAGAAAATTCCAGGATCATATTGAAAAAAGTTTATAGGTATTTTTCGTATGGTGTACCTACTACATGAACCATGGTTTTTATTTTTATTTTTTTTCACACTTTCAAAATATACAGGGTGAACTCCTCCAAGGGACTATAAATGAATAGGAATTTTTCAAGTACGGTCTTAGAACCATGAATTTTTGACTTGAAAAATTCATTTCTTTCGAGTTTCGATTTCATATTGTCAAATTTTCGTCGACTTCCCATTATTTTACTATCTGGCTACCTTGTAAAACGACTGGGCGTTTATAACCGACCAACAATGTGCGGTCAGATTGTGAACTGTGTAAAATCATCACTGTTCACCAAATTCCACTTGAAGCTTTCAATCGGTTATTATAACGTTTAAATCGTTTTAGTTTCTTTCATAAATATAAAATACACAGTTTTTATTTATAAATTGGCAATGAAAAAAATGTTATTTATAATTCAATCGATTTTAGAGTTAAATATTTTTAATGATTTAAAGCTGATACAGGTAGAGTACCAAAAATTTTCAAAGTGTTACTAAGAGATTTAAATGTGTAGTTTTAATTCTTTTACTACAAAAAACAAATAGTTATCTCATTTATGATTCCCGTAAATAAGCGACAAATTCTGTAATACCAGCCTAGACCGAGAACAACAAGAGTAGGCCGGCCAAGTATTTTTTTCTACTTAAAGCTTAGTGTAATGTAAGTCTATAAACGTAGCCCGAAAAACCAATTGTCGTTTACAACCAAGATCAAATCGGGAGATCTTAAAATTTATTAGATTTTCTTTTTGCATTCTTGAATTATGGATGTATTGTTATTCTGAATTCTGAAACCCTATTTGTATTACAACCTTAGAATTCTTGATATTTCCCAAAATTCTAACACCATATAAGAAGTATAAAAAAACAGTACTATTTCCAATGTTAGTTACCATACCAAGCAGGATTTTATAATTTAAAGTAACTCTAAGTACATCATCATAATTCAATAACTGAACAGAAAAATTATGATAAATTAGTCAAATTGATCTCTTAGAAGTCCCGATCTGAAATCAATGAATTTTTATTAGTTAACATTTGTTAACCAGTTTCTGATATAATTACGAAAATCATAAATATGTATGTCTAAGTTACACTGTAAAAAATTCACTCAATTTCACTCAATTTTGCTCAATAATACAGGGTGTGCCATTTAACACTTCCGCTGCCAACATCTCCGAAATGAAGAAATTTATTTTAGTTCCGAAAATTGGGTTTGTTAGATCCCTGGATTAGCTTCAAATTGTAGTTAGAATTGTTAGTTCAAATCTTTCTGTATAGATGGCGTGGCTAAAAAATTTTTTGATCACTGGAACGTGGAAGTCCATCTGAAAGATCGTTAAATTTTGAGTAATTTTTGTAATATAAAGCTTTCCCTATGTTTGCTTGATTTCGAGATATGTCGACTTCAATATGCATATAACAGGAAAATATATTATTTTATCTGAATCACACCGAGACAAAATATTCTTTTAAAATATTGTTATAATGACTTTATTCACACCACATACTAACTAACAAACAATAAATTATAAAAAAACAAATGATCAACTACAGAAAAAAATTGTACAATGGTAAATCGTGTAACTAGTTTAGTTAAATTGAAAGACGCAAACTGATAAAACTGCAATTATTGGAAAACTATGTGTCATCTGTCATTGTTTTGTTTTAAACAAATGACATGAGCCACCTATGACAGCATTTTTTAATAACATTTGATGAAATACGGTTCGTCTCTGCCCCTTATAAGATTTACCGTTGTATTTTTTTTTTCCTGTAGTTGATTATTCGTTTTTTTTTAATAATTTATTGTTTGTTAGTTAGTATTTGATGTGAATAAAGCCATTATAACAATATTTTAAAAGAATATTTTGTCTCTTCCTGTTATACATTGCATATTGAAGTCGACATATCTTGAAAACAAATAAATATAGGGAAAAACCTTTATTACAAAAATTACTCAAAATTTAATGATCTTTCAGATGGACTGTATTTCCACGTTCCAGGAAATAAAAAAATTTTTAGTATTGCCACGCCATCTATACAGAAAGATTTGAACTAACAATTCTAACTACAATTTGATGCTATTCGAGGGATCTAACAACCCCAGTTTCCGGAACTAAAATAAATTTCTTCATTTCAGATATTGGCAGTGGGAGTGTTAAATGGAACACGCTGTATATCAATTTCAGTCCACACCTGATTCAGTTAAATTTTCATTCGTATGAGTAGAACTAAAATTGTATGAGTGAAATTATTGCAACAGAAGTGAGTGAATTTTACTCAAATCCGAGTTTCTGCTAACTATCAAGTGAGTGACTTTTGACTCTATTCTGAGTATGTAAAACCAATTTTGAGTCGACTTTTTCTCTAATATGATTTAAATTTAACTATTATTGAGTAATTTTTTACTCAGACTTGATTTATATTCTCCTTAAATTTTCAGTCATAAACTACTAAACTGCCACAGTGATTTCTACACAGATCTGTTTTAGAGACAATATTTTAGGTCTCGATTAAAATAATTGGTTAACTAATGGGATGAATAGATTGTCATAACCTAAATTATACGTTACAATACGTAAGTATAGGTAACAATCTAACTATCGGTTTATTTAACCAAATATTAATCGAGACTCAATATATTATTGTTTTTAATTATTGTAATCAAACCAATGCATTTAAACACAATTGTCATCAAAATAACCGGATAAACACGCCACGCGATGAATGACCTATACTCCGCGGTCGAAATTATAGAGAGTGACTAAGACATAATATAAATACACTATTACCACAATGCGTATAATATATAAAATGATTTTTATACGGTTCAATATTATTTATCTTTGTGCCGCTCACTACGCACATCGATAGAATCTATAATCGTCTATAGACTGAGTTACACTGAACGTCGATCTATATTCTATCTCTGTCTTTTGCACTTGGTAGGGAATAGGGAAATGCTTTTTTAGTGGGTGTAAACGGACTTGATTTANAACTATTATTGAGTAATTTTTTACTCAGACTTGATTTATATTCTCTTTAAATTTTCAGTCATAAACTACTAAACTGCCACAGTGATTTCTACACAGATCTGTTTTAGAGACAATATTTTAGGTCTCGATTAAAGGAATTGGTTAACTAATGGGATGAATAGATTGTCATAACCTAAATTATACGTTACAATACGTAAGTATAGGTAACAATCTAACTATCGGTTTATTTAACCAAATATTAATCGAGACTCAATATATTATTGTTTTTAATTATTGTAATCAAATCGCTGCATTTAAACACAATTGTCATCAAAATAACCGGATAAACACGCCACGCGATGAATGACCTAATGAAGTTGATGGGAATAGACAAAGACAACGCACGACAACCATAGAACGGGGTGGGGTCACTCAATAATGAGGACATTTACTCCGACTTAGTTACAAATGTACCAAATACGAGTTTATCGGCAGAATTCATTTAACGGGTACCTATATGTAAGTGAAAGTACTCAGTTTCAGTTTAAATATTATCACAAATCAGTAAAATTATCAAAATGCTCAATATTGAGTGAAAATGTATTCAATAATTTCACTCAATGAATTCACTCCGTACTTTTATTGCTTTTACTCTCACCAATTTTTTTATAGTGTACTTAAGTGATAAGGCAATAATTCTTATTTTGACAATACTGAAGATTCCTATTTATCATCTTCCGCGAAAGTAGCAACATTTGTAGGAGTTTGAGGATAAGCAGCAATATTTGTACTTGGAAAGAAATTTACAAATAAAAAAGTTTTTCCATTTTAGGACACAATTGTGGGACACTCAACACATATTGTACCTAGGTATGTTTATATTGAAATGTCCGTACATATTTCATCTTCGATTTTACCAATATTTTTTTAACAAAAATTGCGCAAAAAGTGTGCATAATAACGTGTAAAATTTTGACTTAGTAACTTAACTTAAATAGCTAATCGTTCATCGGCCACCTCACTTATGACATGCTGATGAGAACTAATAAGTTCGAAACGGGTCTATGTCTGGTGAGTGACATTGGCTATTTACTAGATATTGCGGGTGTAATCATTTCTGAATGGAGCAGAGTACTTGTTTCTCACCATATCATCAGTTAGAAACCGTATTATATCTCGTAACAAATTTGACGATATATTTTTGAGCGAGGGTACACGTAAGGAGGCATCCGAAGTAGGACGCGGGTCTCCCGGCGGCGAGGATCCGCTCCTGCGTCGAGGACAAACAAATCCGCCCGCCCAGCAGCGGCCCCGCATTCATTAACTCCGGCCGACATACGACACGTCGCAAAAACCGGAGTTTTTTGCCCGGAGCCGGCCGTAAAAGTGTTGTGCACTAAATTAGAGGAGAGAGGGACGCCTCGTCTTCGCCGGGCCGCGCATACATCTCCGAGGAACTCCGCCCAGCAGGTCGATCGGCCTATCCCGCGGCTCGGGTGGAGACTCGCCAGAAAAATCTCTTTTTCCAAAAAAGAAACCGCGGCGGTGAGTGGCGGACGGCGCGGGTGCGCGGACGGCCACGCCGGCACCTGCGGGGTAGCGCGCTACACCCACTCCGGGTTTTTTCCGGCGGGAGGCCCGCAGGACGCGGCGGCCCACTACGCCCACCCGTCCGCCGCGCCGCAGGAATATCAACGAGGAGGCCGGTGGGTGTGTTTCGGGGAAAACATCGCTCCCGACGAGGTATAAATACAAATTGGGCCGTTTTTATCGCCGGGGAGAAACTTCGGTAAATGTAAATTGGGGTATTTATCGCAATGGAAGACGTCTCTGCGAGGAATTGCGAGATACGCGGACTTTGCTGAAATTACACATTGACGTAAATAAAACGCATATAAACCATTTACACTTTTGTCTCCGAATATTTTATTGGCGTCTAAATGTCCGTCAGAAAAGCGTATTTTATATGGCAATACTCTGTACCGGGTTGTTCAAATTTTTCGGTTTTCAAGGGTTACTGCGAATCTGCAATAGATAGAGTAAATCTGAAAGCCGTGTCCAGAGCTTTTGTTTCCAGAAAATAGCAATGACGCAAACCGCATCTCTCTATCTGTTACTGTTTTCGAACTACAGGGCGTTTCTCAATGTTTTATATGGAACACCTTGTATTTTATTTCAAAAGCGGAAAGATGGCTAAAAATGTATTCCAAAAGTATATCCTTTACTTATTATTTTTTAAGTAGATTTGCGGAAAATATAAAATTTTCAAAATACCAACGATATTTAAGTTTTATGACTGAGACGGCTTTGAAAACAAACAAGTTTGACGTTTAACAGTAGTATTAGAAGAGTATTAACACAAATAAAAAATGGTTCTTTACTCAAATGAAGGCAAATACAAATTTAATAAAATGTTGTAATCTAAGAAATGAAAATGCGTGTAGTAAAATTAACACTTCAACGTATCCACAGAAGTTACGACCAAGCTAGAGACATCCCTAAAAATTTAAATTAACTTAATTTATTTTACACTAAACAGTAGGTAAACAAAATTTACAGCAAGGCTAGTCAGGAAGAGTAAGAAAATAATGTTCTATATGATGTAAGACAAAATCCTAATTAGGTATATCAACTAGACAAATAGAAGTAAATAGTGGTGTTACACAAAAAATGGCACTAAAGATTTTGAAAAAAATAATGTTTTGAGTAAAATGTTAGATAATATTTGTCTTCATTTGAGTAATGAATCATTTTTGATTCGGGTTAACTCGCTTCTAATAATATTAAACGTTAAATCTGTTTGTTTTCAAAGCCTTCTCATTGTCAGTCTCTTATTTTCCTAAATCCTGGAAATGTGCAAACGTCATTTCTCTTCCTAAGGTTAACAATCCAACAGAGCCTACCCATCTTCGGTCGATCTTATTATTATCCGCATTGAGTAAGATTCTTGAAAAATTTATGGAAATGCAAATTACTGCATTTCTAAATGCCAATAATATCCTTCCAGAAAAACAATCTGGTTTTAGGCGTGGATATAGCTGTACAACTGCTCTTTCTGATTTGACAGACGATATTTTTAAGTCAAGAGATAATAGTGAAGCTATGGTACTGGTCTTGTTGGATTTTAGTATGGCGTTTGACACTCTTAATCACGATATACTCAATTAAATTTTTCATTATATAGGTTTTACAAATCCCGTATCATAGCTAATAACCTCATTTCTTTGTGATATGAGTATCACTCGATAATAAGTTTTCACAACCTCTTGTTATGCTGTCTGGTGTGCCACAAGGAAGTATATTAAGGCCGTTGCTGTATTCTCTCTACACTTCAATGTTATTAAATCGCTGGTTTATTGTAAATATCTTATGTATGCGGATGATACACAACTTTACTATTATTTTAATCTCTCTGAAGTAGTCCATGCTAACTTTAAGATTAATAAATGATTTATGTAACTCAGCATCTGCGTCTAAAAATCATTTGTTAAAAATAAACCCAAAAAATCTGCTGCCTTGCTTTTCTGCGGTAACAATATTAGAGCTAACTTATTGGACAGACTGATGATAAAAGTTAATGATGATAATATAGAGTTTAAAGATTCGGCAAAAAAATTAGGTCTTGTTATTGAAACTCTATAATCTTAGATTTAAATAGCATGTAACTAGTATTCTTGCGAAGGCGTATTCTGTGTTGAAAATGATGTATTCGTACAGACACTATCTGAACAGAGATATAAAAAAATGTTATGTGCTTCCCTGATTCTATCCATATGTAATTACTGTGATAATGTGTATGGTCCGTGCTTGGATAATATCGATTCTAAACGTTTACAAAAATTGCAAATCTCGTGTCTTAGATTTATATTTGGAATCAGATGCACAAACACAGAATTTCACATAAACTAAAGGAATTATCTTGGCTCAATATGTACAATAGAAGATACTTGCATCTAACTTGTTTCTGTTACAAGATTTTGAAATTTAAAGCCCCTCCATATTTATATAGAAAAATTAAATTCAGGACTGACGTTCATAATTTAAACATTCGCAGAAAACATATATTAAACATACCTTATCATCGCAAGTAAATTTTTAAACGCTCTTTTAGTTATAATACGAGTATACAAGCAGAACGTTATTGATATTTCTCTGTCCTGCAATTTATTTAAAGTAAAATTGCAATCAAAACTGTTATCTGCACAATGACCCCATATTGTTAAATTATTATTGTTATTATTATAACTTTTTCTTGCTTTTCAACCTTTTCTTTAAAATTTTCTTTTTTATTATTTTTCTCCATTTTTCCATTCTCTTTTTCTTTCCTTTCCCCATTACCATACATGCACATATATTTTGTTTATTTCAGCTGTCTTAAAAGTTTCTGCTATTTTAGAATTGTATAGGTTTTAACAGCTCCAGATTTTCCAAATCAGTAAGTTGATATATTAACCTTCTATTTAAAAAATAATGTCTGTAAAATGCTATGCGATTGTACTATTTCAAATTGGAGATAATAAATATTATTATTATTAAAACTTAAATATCGTTGGTATTTTGAAAGTTTCATATTTTCCGCAAAACTACACAAAAAATAATAAGTAAAGTATATATTTTTGAAATCCATTTTTAACGCTCTTTTCGTTTTTTAAATAAAATATAGGGTGTTCCACATAAAACACACAAATTGTGNTGTCATCATTGACATCGTTATCAGCTTGTGAGTTTTGTGGGCAGAAATTAATTAATTGATACCCTCGAAAGGGGTGCCTCAGGACTCGGTCCTGGGGCTGATGCTTTTCAATATATTTATGACGTAGTGTCTTTTATATGCAGATGATATGAAAATCTACAAAACCCCATATTGTTAAATTATTATAACTTTTTCTTATTTTTCAACCTTTTCTACATAATTTTCTATTTTATTATTTTTTTCTCCATTTTTCTTTCCTTTCACCATTACCATACATGCACATATATTTTGTTTATTTCAGCCATCTTAAAAGTGTCTGATGTTTCAGAATTGTATAGGTCTTAACAGCTCCTGATTTTCCAAATCAGTAAGCTGATATAGGTATTAATCTTTTATTTCTAAAAATAATGTCTGTAAAATGCTATGCGATTGTATTTCAAATTGGAGATAATAAATATTATTATTATTATTATTATTAAAACTTAAATGTCGTTGGTATTTTTAAAGTTTCATATTTTCCGCAAAACTACACAAAAAATAATAAGTAAAGTATATATTTTTGAAATCCATTTTTATCGCTCTTTCCGTTTTTTAAATAAAATATAGGGTGTTCCACATAAAACACACAAATTGTGTATCTGTATCCAAAAAAGTGCCTGAAGAATGTTTTAAGATGTCTTGAAAGGGAAATGAGAAAAGAGCATCAGTCGATTTAGAAAAATTGAGAAACGAGATGCAGTTTGCGCCATATTATTTTCTCGAAAACAGAGCTCTAAACTCGTCTATCAGATTTGCTCTATCTATGATAGGTTCGTAGTAACCCTTGAAAACCTATCAATTTGAATCACTCAGTACAGGGAAACCCATAATCCTCTTTTTATTATTATTTATCGCTAAGGTATATAGTAAGACTAGAACAAAATTTAAACATATATAAAAAGACTTACAGAGTCAGAAAATGCGATCAGAAAAACTGAACACCATTTTAAAAAGATATGGTTGTGAAAACAATTTTTTTTCAGAAAAAACTCCCTGCACATTTTACACCAAAGGCTGTAGAAACTTTCAGTAATAGTCATTCATTTGTTCAAATATCTGGACCAGAATTTAATTTTACGATTTATATTTTAACTTAACTCATGTTTTGTAGTTTCATTAAACATTACTTTTATTTACAAATACAGCAATATTTAATGTNTTTCCGTTTTTTAAATAAAATATAGGGTGTTCCACATAAAAAACACAAATTGTGCCTCTGTATCTCAAAAAAGTGCCTGAAGAATGTTTTAAGATGTCTTGAAAGGGAAATGAGAAAACAGCATCAGTCGATTTAGAAAAATTGAGAAACGAGATGCGGTTTGCGCCATGTTAATTTCTCGAAAACAGAGCTCTGCCCTCATCTATCAAAATTTCTCTATCTCTGACTCGTAGTAACCCTTGAAAACCGATCAATTTGAATCACTCAGTACAGGGAGGCCCATAATCCTCTTTTTGTTGTTATTTATCGTTAAGGTATTTGAATAGAACAAAATGTAGAAACATGTAAAAAAACTTGCAGAGTCAGAAAAGTCGATCAGAAAAAGTGACCACTAATTTAAAAAGATATGGTCGTGAAAACATTTTTTTTCTGAAAAAAACTCCCTGCATATTTTACACAAAAGGCTGTAGAAACTTTCAGCAATAGTCATTCATTTGTTCAAACTGGACCAGAATTTAATTTTACGATTTATATTTTAACTTAACTCATGTTTTGTAGTTTCATTAAACATTACTTTTATTTACAAATCTAGCAACATTTAATGTACCACATTTTTGATATTTTACAATCGAGGAAATAAAATTTTTCACGTGTAAGGTAGACATTTTCGTACTTAGGACAGTGTTGTTTCAAAAACAGCCATTATCTGTAATATAAGCTGAAATCACTAACATTTATACTAAAAGTGATTTATTATATACAGATGTGATAATTGTCACATTTTCATTAAGCAACAATTTGTACCAAATTTGCTTCAAATTTCGAAATTCATGTATGGATATTTGTATTTTACCCATCAAATTGCTTATAAAGTGACACAATTATGACATAATATTGCTGGATTCGTAATTAAAAAAAATTATGTGCAATGCAATGTGAATATACAAGGTTAGGCAAAAATAAATATCGGTGAAATTAATTTCGCGTAAAATAGTTGCACAAATCTAATAAAATACAGAGCGTATCTTTCTCAAACACTGTTTTTTAAATTGATGTTCAATTGTTTTTCTGATAAAAATCCCTATAGAACCCATTATATATATTTATATTTTGTATCATTATAATATCTAACAAGACAATTGTGAATCACTCGGTATAGGGTAGTTTTCATTGAAGGCACTGAGATATATATTTAATTACTTTTTACGTCCAAGATTTCGCCCTCGTGTAAATTTTATGTATACGAGACAGCAACCAAATTTTATAATGATTGAATACTATATTAGAAAATAATTTACATTTGTTGGATTTTTGTAAGCATTCGAATTTTAAACTACGTATATGTTAGGTAGATTTTTAAAAGTATATTAGATGCATTTTTATAACGAGGGGTATTTTTAGATTGTCTGAAGTTAATCAAATATCTTTCATAGATTATTTTAGATGTTCAACAAACAAGATTTAGTTTAGTGTGTGTTTTTTAACCCTCACGTATTTGAGAAATGTAACTCGAGAGCAGATTATTTCGGTGAAAATACACCGATTTACATCAAGTTAACTTAGTATACCTACAATTTGGCTTCTTTAAAAAGTTACCAGTATATATTCTCTTCCGTCGGAATTTGTGTAACAGCTTCGAATATGTTATTTGTTTCTAAGACAATTACATTTGTTAGATCATATTCCAAACCAGCATTTTTTTTTGTTTGTTGTAGATGAAATTTATTGACAACAAAGAAACTGTTCTCTCAGTGTGGAATAATGGCAGAGTAATGTCCAAGAAGTGTAAAAATAATGTACTTTCTATGTTTTTGGTGGTTGTCGAAGGTAAGCTAAGATATACATTTGTTATCATTTTTGTTGTTAGACTTTTATTAATAATGTATAGGAAACATAAACTTTTTTAAATAGTACCTAAATCTTTTCTCCACAGAGGCAAATATATATTTTTGTTTTTTGAGATAAAGTTAATTAAAACGCTAAATTTTTACATACTTAAACCTTTTTATCAATTGACTTAAAAGAATTGATCCTATTTTTCTACTCTTTTGGCAATTTTTCGATATTTTCTTTTTAAAAAGTAATTTTTCTAATTTTTACTCCTTCCTTTTTAATTTTTTTCATTTTTAAAAGACAAATGTTAACTAACGGTAAAATATGTTAGTATGAATGTTAGTAATTCCACTATTGTCCTACGTCTACACACGGTTATTCTTGCTTACGAACGTCTTATTAATCGAAATATTTAGAGCAATTCGCAATGTTTGCATACAATGCCGTAAAGAGGGGACCCGAATTTCAAGCGCACTGGAGGGATGAATTCCCTTCACCCTAATGCGTTCGATATGATTAAGCCCTGATTAGTCATATTCTACGGGGTAAACTGTAGTTCACATTATAAAGAAACTAACGAGGGAGGTTTAAAATTAGAAAATACATACTCAAAAGCTTTTAACAGATTTCTAAGTAAGTTTTTTACATTTCGTGAAGAATGTATTTATTACGATGGCCGAGGATGTAATATTTAAAAAGATTTTCTTGATGGAGAGTACTCGTATAAGTCATACTCGTTGATGATTGAAAAGAGAGAAAATAGAGGCATAGGAAATTATAGAACCAGCACTATTATAAATATTTTTTTTGAAGGTTTTGAAACGGTACTTAACGGGGCTTATGTAAACAATAGATTAACACATCAATATTGGTTTTTCAAGGATAAGTCTAATAACAATAACTAATCCATTTTTCATAACAGATTATATATCAGATGCTTTTAATATAAGTTCATATGTAGATGTCATCATTGACATCGTTATCAGCTTGTGAGTTTTGTGGGCAGAAATTAATTAATTGATACCCTCGAAAGGGGTGCCTCAGGACTCGGTCCTGGGGCTGCTGCTTTTCAATATATTTATGACGTAGTGTCTTTTATATGCAGATGATATGAAAATCTACAAAATAATTGCCTAAATTCCCTATACAGTCTACAAATATATAGTGCGACCTAAATAAATTACAATTTTATGTTTTATTGTTTATTCTTAAGAATACTCCTTATTGCATTTTCGTATTCCTTGGATCATTTTGTTATTGCTAGCTCACAATCATTTAATGACTTGGTAATAGGTTATCTTTTGCGGAATATAGCCATAAAATTAATACAGAGGTATTGAAAAAATTAGGTTTCGTCATCTGTAGTACGCAAGAATTTAATTCCTTCCAGGTATGTTATTAAATTATTACATAATCTATCGTTCGATCTTAATGCTGTTCTAAAACATGGTCTCTTTACTTTAATGTACATGTAGATCGCTTGGAACGTATTCAAAGACGATGTCTAAAATTTGCGAGCTACCAAGATTTTATTTATATTTACCCCTATATGATGATCTACGAGTACTACAGATATTTGCGATATCCAGTGGAGTGCCACGCCGATTATGTTCCAACAAATATTTCTGTTACCCCATTTCCAAAGGAATTCTATGCGCTGAACACGATCCTGTAGTCAAAATTCATAATTTGCCGATGAATTTTTGGGTGAAAACGCCCAAATATGGGTAGAAAATTATTTTTTCTTTAATTTTGTCCAAATATATCACAATCGTAGTATTTTGATACTGAACACGATACTATTAATAAAAGTTACCTATGACCTCGATATTTCTCAGAAAATCCACTATTTGGGTGAAAACTAGCTAAACACGGGTCAAAACTGATTTTTTCCTCAATTTTGTCCTAATATACCGATTTCGTAGTATTTTGAGACGCTAAACACTATGCCATTAGTAAAATGAACCCATGATCTCGATATTTCTCAGAAAATGCACCATTTAGTTGAAAACTGGCACAAATATAGATCAAAACTGATTTTTTTCCTAAATTTTTTCCCAATATATCATTTTCGCAGTATCTTGAGACGCTGAACATGATGCCGTTAGTAAAATTTAAGCATGACATCGATATTTCTCAGAAAATCCACCTATTTTGGTGAAAACTGTCCAAAATAATATGAAAATGATATATTTGGACAAAAATTAGGAAAAAATCAGTTTTGACCCATATTTATAGTTCTATATTGGGTTCACTTAACTTTAGAATACTTAGAACTAGTTATAGACAACATATGTTTCAATAATCTCAGAGATCAGTATGATATATGTCTGCAATTTGACTACAATAAAAAAATTGGAATTTTGATGTTTTATAAAAAACTTATTCTAATCCAATAACATATTAACCTTTAATTGGTTATAAATGTATTGTAATGTATTTGTAAATAAATACATATTAATAAAAAAAATCATAACAAGAAAACGTTTCGTTGGTAGCACTTAAATTTCTCGTATTTGTCTAAAAACTCATCTAATCTTCGACTATTTCTTTGTCGGCACTTATTTATTTGATACCTTATTTAATTTAAGGACTTATTAAAAAACATAATTATTCAGGTACTATAAAACATTCAGGTACTATAAAACAATAATGTTTTACTGTGGTATATTTCCTTCTTATAAAAAACTAAATTCGTATTCGTAACGTTTAATTCGTAGGTATCAAATATCAAAACATTAAACGTTTCTATAAAAACTTTTGTGATTTTATTTTATAGAGGAATATTCGAAGCAAGTTTCGTGGTACCAGAAATAGAAATGGACTGTAGAAGTTAACCACTACTTTCTTTTTCAATGCAATACGGTATATAATGCATACTAATATTTTACGCCTCATTGTAATTCAACATTAAAAAACAATAAAAAACAAACTGAGTCTAAAAAAAATAATTTTAAGAGATATTTGCTTCACTAATATAATACAATAGAGGGTGGTTGCCGAAGTTATTTTGTGAAAAAAATTTATATAAACATAGGTCGAAATATACTTCGTTTCCGAGATACAGTGTTTAAATTTTAATTTTTTATTTATTTTTACTTGCACCAGTGGCGTTCGTGCGAGAATGCCATAAATTTTTTTATAAAAATAAATGGTACGCCAGTGACCTTTTCCTGTTTTGATATTTTTTTAGAAATCCGTCATCAAATCTGAATGAAATTAGTCTCTTCAATTTTTTTCGTGGGATGCACCGTTTTTGAGGAAAAAATAAAACATATTTTATTGCAGGTTTATCTTTTATTTAAGGGTCTCTTTTAATAAAGCGTGGCTAAAGTAAAGATTCAACATTGAAAATAAAAAGTTGATATGAATGCGGGTAAAAAATTCCTCGATTTCTAGATACAGGATGTTCAAAACTCTTTGATATAATTAATAAAAATAAATAAAAAAATAAATTTTAAACACTCTGTATCTCGGAAACAAGGCATATTTCGACCTACGTTTATATGAACTTTTTTTCACAAAGTAACTTCGGCAAGCACCCCCTAAAATATTTCGCACTTATTTACAAACACCCTGTATATTAGTCATACTATTTGTTAATAAACTTTGGAATGTTTTATATTGTACAGCTACTCCGCGAGATATTAGTTCGCGGAGTAGTTGTTTAATATATCATCCGTTAAAAAATATGCTGCTGCAACAGTCGTTTGTTATAAATACAAGAAAAATGGACAACCCTTTCCGCGTACTATCTTACTATGCATGTTAAATTTTAAACAGTTTATGTTTCGCAAATCCTATATTGTCGTAAAGAACGCCGCAATTTCCAAAAACGCGGGCCTCTTAGCATTCACCATAAGACCGCTGGGGGCGATTAGCGAAGAAAAAGGGTTGCCCGCTAGACGTCTTCCTCCCGATCTCCCCCCTCCGAATAAGGCGACAGTTCGGAGGCGGCTCACGTCTTCACGCTGACAGGCGGCTTATAACTTGTATCAAGTAAACCTATAATGCCCGCCCGTAGATGGCGCCACAGCGCCAGGTGACAGGTACGTGCCGGACGGGTTTCCGGCCCCAATTAGTAACTTTGCGGCGACTTACAAACTCGCGTAAATATATCTAAGATGGTAGATACAATATACATCCCTGGAAGGGGCGCCAACTAACGAAAATGGCAACAGGGGTGGTCGATTTCTGTGCTAGTCCCGCAAGTATGTTGGCTTCAAAGTAACCGAAGTATGACCGAAATTTAAGTGAGAAAAAACTTATGCTTAAGCGGAGTTTGTACCCAGCTTTAAGCTGCGATTACATTGGACTCGATTTGTCCGAAAATATGATCGTACTAAATCGCATGGATTTTTAGTCGGTTCATTCGTTCATTTCGTAATTTTTTAACATTGATTTTCGTACAAAAATTTCGAATTAAAACGAATACATATATTTGCAAGTCTGGTTAAACTGTTAACGATCTATTTTTACGAATTTGGACGAATTGGTGATGCGACTGCATTAGTTCGTTTTCATAAGTTCAGTTTATACGACTAGTCTGATACTTGTAACAATGAAGTACCAAAGAAAATGTATTTGTCTTACTGTATCTGAAATATGGTCATCGTAGAACCAAAAATGTAGGTTATACAATTGAGAACAGATCAAATCAATTTTGCTTTACTTAAACTTTAACAACTACGTAAAAAATCACACTGTCGCAACCAGTGTAACCTCTCCCTTACTGGTACAGAAAATTTAGAAAAAAAATTGTACAACAAAAACTACTATCTAGGATTTCCTTCGATATTTCTTTGTGGTCAATATTTATTTACTTTATCTATGCCTAGACAAAGATAAGCGCATGCACTAACCTCTTCCGATGCTATTTGGAGACAAGGAACCAGCGGCGACCAGTGGAGGTACCATCTTCGTAGTCGTTTCACTGACAGGGGTACTACTCACAGCAGGAACACACTGCACACCTTCCCGCGCCACTTCCTGCAAAGTACTGGCAGCCCTGGATGTGATATTAGCCGGTTGAAGGATGGTGTACTGCTTATTGGCTGCTTCGGGAGATTTGACCTGGGACTCGACTTGGCTTTCAGTGGGTTTCAGAGGAACAATGATTTTGGACTTGTCTTCCGCAGCTGCTGATGGATCAGCTATGGAGGGATACCCCACGAAGGTGGCCTCGGCAGGGAAAGGGCCTAGGGGAGGGTTTTTGGTGGATTGAGGAGGGCGGAAAGCGGATGTTGTTGAGAAAGGCGAAGCGGATGTGGTAGAAGTGCGCGGAAAGGAGTGGAATACTTGCTCGCTGGGAAATTTCGAAGGTTTTCCTTCATCTTTTTTCTTTTCATCGTCGAGTTTGTCGTTGGACTCGTTCTTTTCCGAAGCTGCTTCTGACATATCGATTTCTAACTCATTAGAAGAGTCGTCCACTAACTCATTGAAGTCAGGCGACTGGTACTGCATCATTTCTCCCTTTTTAACTACTCTTTGCTTGCATTCCACGACTTTTATTTTACTTTTCAATCCAGTTGCTTTGTCTTCCGAACCCTCTTCGTGCTCGTGTTGTTCCCTCAACGTTATGACGTCTTTCAACGAGCAAGTATTATCGCTGCTGCTGTTGGAAGCCGAAGAAGGTGACATCTTCACGGTAGCCTTCTTCTCGTCGAACAAATTCTCGAACGTTGGGCTCTCCTCTTGATGGCTACCATAACCCCCTCTAGGACCAGGCCAACTGCCTGAAAGGTTCTTCAGCGCCGCCTCTGTTTCGCGAATAAGGGTCTCTTCGGCGGCACCCTCGTCGCTCGTGGACAGCTTCGGGCTCTTTTTTGCCGGACTGTCTACGTTGGAAGGGGGTAGGACTCTCTTTTTCTGGGGCAGTATTAGGGACTTGGGTTCGTCGGATTTCTTGCGGCGCTTCTCGTCGATCGGTTCTAGGGTCTTGGCGAACGTCTTCGCCATCATGGCCATGCTGGGGTTTTCGATTTTTCGCTTCTTCGACTGCGGTAGACCAAAGGGACGATTGGATCTGAAACAAAAGAAAAGACTGAGACAAGAAAGCATGGTTTCGTACGTAATTTATAATAATACTTAAATGTTCAATTAAACCTAAAGGTATGTTTTATTTTATATTTTTTTTTGAGATTTTCTTTATTTCGAAGCATTTATGGTAATGGTAATTCTAGGTTTTTTGTATCCTAATTCTAGCTACTCGGTAGTAGTCAATTGATAGATTGAGAAATATTATAAAGCCAGATTAACACATCCATTAGTTTAGACTGTAGTAGCAAGTACGAACATGTTAGATATGATTAAGATGCAAAAGTGTAACAATGACAACTTTTACACCTCACACTACACACACCTATGAACTTTTTCTATGGGGATTCACGAAAATGTTATATTCTGCAGCAAGTAATAATCAACAAGATCTAATTCAAGTCATTGTCAATGCCACAGACATCAGTCGTGAGCAACAGAATAAGTACGCGTATGAACATCTTATTAAAACTGTATTTCGAACATTTTTACTAAGAGTGTGTTTTCATATGTTTTTAAATGATATCCATGGGATCCGTTCTCAAGTATTCAAATAAATCACCTAAAAATAATTCTGAGGAAATGTCCCCTCGGGAATTTTCGGCCACAGGTAGAGAGATTTCAGGGCGAATCGTCTGAATTTTTATTCTCATCCCCAGTGCACTTATCACGCCAGCTCAGGTATGTTCAACCCTTTCCCTGTCGCGATTATATTCATTGGATTTTCATATTCGCCGCTTTTTAGCGGAGACAGTATTAATATCGCCCCCGTTGTTTTTCAACCCTAAAGTTCTTCCCCTAGCGGCGGAACCTTAGCATAAAAATTCATCCGGCTACCCCTGTGCTATGCATGCTCGCGATGAATGGGAGACAGCGGTCTCCCCCCTCTAATGTGCAAGTTTGGGGTTCGATCTTGACGATGTGGAATTTCTTTACGAGTTAAATGCTTTTTTAGTTTCATATTGCCGAGGCTGTTTCGATCTGTATATGGAGCAATACTGGCACAAATTAAAATAAATGAAGAAAATAAAACATTAAACTATTTTAATTATTTATTAATTTTTTTTTGTTGACCCGTGTAATATTTAAACAAAGTAAAAATACACCACATACATATTTTAGTTAATTTAGACACTAAACAGTTTTTATTGCACCAAAATGTCGATGATTTCACAGTTCATAATACAGAATATTGGGATCACTCGATACCTAGAGCATTTCAAGGCATTCCCAATCAAATTGTTTCTCTTTTTGTATAGAGGAATCCAAAATAAACCTCACACAAGAGAATATGATAAAACAAAATGTTAACATCCGACTAAACTAAGAAATAACGCCGTGAGTGATCAAGGGACCCCGAAACACGTACTTTCAGCTCTACTTTCGCGAGTTTAAAACAAAACGGGCACCGCTCCGTCCATCTGTTATTTAATCCCCTACTTCTTAGAGGCACCGGGATACCAGCGCTCCAAAGTAGCAGCCTTAAAGTAGCGCGGATTAGGCAGTTTATCCTGGCGGATAGTCCTTACTTTAGCTATCTGTATTTAGCAGGAGCGGCAGGGATTTCGACGAAGTTGCTCGCGAGTGATGGTAATGGCCTAAGCTACCTAGATAGTTTGCGGTCAATGTTATAATCGCCAATTCTGACTTCAAACTACCCCTGGGGATCGGCTCGTTCTCAGCCCGAAAGGCGGATATGATCGAGTCGCGTCAGATAGTCTACTCCGGCAGACGCCGGAGCTAATACTTGTGTAATGGACCTAACACGCATCCCGAAGAAACACAACTTTAAAATATTTATGTCATGCAGCTACATTAAATAGTACATTTTATTTATATCCCGCATTATCACGTAACTTATGCCATAAAAAATACAGCTATTAGATATATTTTTTATTAATTAAAAAAACACTAATAAAGAAACTAAGGAGTACTTGACACATCCTCTTACTGTTGTTGTCTTGGTTTCAGGAACGAATTTTTCCCGATATACTTGAAACAGCAAGATTATTCTAATTTTTAAAAGGAAAATTCTTAGATTTCAGCTAAGTGCTTTTAAGAGATGTAAACAATTACATAAAACTCAATTTTGATTCAAATATTATTTAATAATTTGTGTAAAATCATTCAAGATACAGTTAGAAGGATTTAAAGAAGGCATCAAGCATGCAAGCACAAAGTCTTTGATTAAGTCTCGCATGATAAATATATTTACGATAAAATTAGATTTTATTGAGCCTATTTAAATAACATCAAACAATATGTCTGTATTGATAATACATTTAGTAATTTTAAAAATATAAAATACGGTGTACACTGAGATTCTGTCTTGGGGCCGCTTCTGTTTATGTTACACATAAATGATCCATTTTAATGTCTTTTTCCATGCAAATTAGATAAGTTTGTCGATAATGCAATGCTACTAAACTCATAATATCTCATAATATCTTAATTGTATCGTTGAATAATAAAATAGTACATTATAACAGCTTTAAATTATTGGGTATTTATAATGATGATACATTGAAGTGGAAATAAATTGTTCAGTTACCTATTATACCTATTAGAACAATTTAAAAGTGTAAGTACCTAAGTTATCTGTACATTATTCTCCCAATTCGTATCGAAGTTAGTTATTTTATAGAGAAGTTCTAGTGATTTTGTAAACATTTTTAGGCTGCAAAAACAATAATATAAGGGTCAAGCAAGTAATAAAGAACATTGTAAACCGTTATTAAAACATTTTAAAATTATGCCCCGTCTATTCTATTATATTCTATTCTATTTTTGCGACATCTATTTTTTAGTACAGTCCAACAATTAAATTTACATTTATTTGAAGGTTATTTAAAATTATATCCTACTGAACACTGTTTTTATAATGTGAACTAATTTGCGATAATCGTTAGATGCAAGTGATTTATTGTATTAAGAAACAATATTAAAATTATTCTAATTGATATTATCATCTTTATGATATTACTACTAAGTCTATTTCCATAGATTTTTTAAATTCTTATTACTTTTTAATATGTTTTTTTTTTGTTATTTCAAACACGCGTTTGTCTGATCTCTTTTAATCGCGTTCTAGTTCTTGACTTAGTACAAATGTATTATCTTTGAATTTAACGTATCCAATATATTTATGTACCTATTTATCATGACTGTAAAATAAATGGTAGGTTCATGTTTTTCTCAAGATGTCAAGTTAATATTATAAATAAATATTACAATTTTTAGAAACTGAATTTAATTTCATGTTAATAAATTTAATTTCGGAAGAATTTGAAAATCTAATTTTTAATAATAATTTAGTGTTTCTTCTAATTTTTTTTCACAATTATAAATAAATCTAACGCCAACTGAGACTGAATTATGAATTTCGCCACCAGTAATTGAAGAAACCGACAGAGGCTATGGATGCTAGATCTAAATTAAGTCACGCATTGTGAAATTATTTTTATTTAATATTTCCGAAAATGATTTTGAAATATATTATATTTGTTAATATAAACTGTGTATATTCTCTTGGGCCTTAAAATTGGCATATTCTTAATAATTATTTTTTGCAAAAGCAAGAAGACTGTTCACTTGTTAAAATCAAGAATAGAATGAATTAATGCCATAAAATGGCGATTTGTTAAGATATTTTAAAAACGATGTAAATCATTATTAGTAAAATTAGTTAAATTAAATTTATTTTCGTTCGCGGAAAAATGTTCTTTTACTTATATGTACTTGATAATGCATTACATTGTCGGTTTTTAAAACCTTTGAAGAAAGTCTCTTGGTATTTATTATTTAAACCATTCATTCCGCTTTGCGAAAGTTTTAAATTATAAAGTCACGGGTATTAAAACACAAATATAAAAATATTCTTATCACTTGGAAATAAAAAACAACAAAATATCAAATATAATAAATATAATACAAAGGTACTATATTTAAATATTTAAATTGGGCGATAAATATAATAAATAAATATAACTGTCCTGAAAAATTTATTTCTATAATATTCTCTTCAAATATAATCTGATTTTAGTTGAGATTGTGGTTAAGTTTTAGTTGTAAGATAATGTTGATTTGGTAATTTTTATGAGGATGAAATAATTAACGTGACAAATATAAATTGTAGTTTATCTTAAAATTTATAACTATTTTTGCCTAACAAAAATTATACATTGAAAAAAAGCAAACGATAAAAATTCCCATCATTATATCAGGTACTTCACTTAGTTAACATTTAGAAAATCAAACTTTTTTCGTTTACAAAACTGCGAATGATGTTTTGTTTTCAAATCAGTTTGATGATTTAAAAACGGAACGCCATTTGTAGTATTTAAAACGAAAATAGATTGGTTTTTGAAATGTTAACTATTTGTCGGATTTTTTCAGTTTTTTGGTTAGTCAAAAAATGTCTAATAAAAATTAACCATTTGCTGCTTCTTTTGGCGTGTCTTTTAATTAATTATAAAAAAATTTCATAGGTGGAAAATTATCTAAACAAAAAGAACTATAAAGATTAAGTAACTTCCCACAAATAAATGGCTATTTATAAAACATAAAAAATGGAAGTGAATTTTTACAATTTTTATAACTTTAGCAGTGCAATTTTTTTACGACCTAAGAACATTTCTATATTTATTTATTTGTTTTCGATCTAAGTATGTACATTGTTTGTTACGAATATTAGTTGTTACTAAGTACGTTGAGACTTTTTTAAATTATTTTATAGAATAGATAATTTGTTTTTTAATTATATATATTTTGTTATTAGCTCTTTACTTTTACTTTATTTTAAAAGATATTAAGCTAATTCAAATAAATTTAAAAAATTGTCCTAAAATCTAAATGAAATGAAGTTCTTTGAACCCACTATGTAAAAGATATCTAACAACATAAAATTTTTTGATATTATTTCATAGAATTTTTGAATAATTTTGTTGAATTATTTGAATTAGTAAATTCGCCTGAAAACTTTAGAAAATTAAACATTTACTAATAAATTTTTACTGCACTTTTACTTGTAACTGTGTAGAAAATAACGAATTTTATCTCCCGAAATATTGTAAAATTATCCATTGAACATTTCCCTATTCCTGCGCACCTTTGAAAAGTTTCTGGAAAGTTTCTAAATTTTAAAGAGCGCTTCATAAAATCCACATACCTGGCGTTAGTGACCGCTTCTATCATCTTTCACATCACCGGCCAAAACAGTCATCAATCCGGCACATTTCCGCCGAAAGAAATAACAAATCCCACCGCACCGCAAAAACGTCAAATTAACAGTCGCCAAAGACCAACAAAAGTAGAACAGCGTAGTCACGCCACAAATCACCACCCGCTACAGTTCCAGAACTCACGCAACTAACTCTATGTCGCACGCACGCTGCCAGGGACTTGCGTAAACTCCACGCACAGAGCTGCAACTGCAGCAGGAGCGCCAGCAGGATTGAAGCCGAGCCGACGGCGAGCGTCGGTCGCGGGAGGACGTTGCAGCGCGCGCAGAAATGCAGCCCTCGCGGTACGCTCGCTCGCCTTGCCCACCCCTGCGAGTAGGGTCCGGCGGCAGGAACGTATTCCTGCTGATGTCGATATCTTCATGTATTATCGGGCACTAGATGTTGCGGTAATTGAGATTATTCGAAAAATTTGCTTAATTGGCGGGTTTTCGCTGGTGCGGCATCGCTCCCCAGCAGGAGCAGCAGGAATGTTTCGTATGGTAAGGAGGTACGTTAGATGAGTTTTTAATATAAATTTTATTACGGAATGATTTTATTTTGTTGGAAAAAGGATTACGTTCATAATTTAGCTCACGCTAACCTGTAGCAGGATTATGTGCTTAATAATTTATGCAGGAACTGACGTTGCAGTGAAATTTGAATTATTTTTATCACTATATATATCGTTATTATTCCCTGTTGTTTTTACCTTGCTCATAGCAATGTTGGTTCATTCCTGCAAATTTATAAAGAGTGTTTTGAAAGTCCTGTAATTTTGAGACAACAAGAATATGTTAGAACGTGTTATTTGATTTTTACTTAATATTCGATTAAAGTTATACATCTGTTTATATCGAAATGTACTAATTTCTATACAAATAAATGAATTAAAACATATAATAAATAATGTTCACCCCTTAGAAGATACAGCCTCTCAAAGTTTAAAAAAATATATGGAGTAGCGACTGTAACTTGAAAACCAAAAAAAGTATAATAGTCAAATTTTACACAAATTTTTTACTAATGCATGTGCAACTATTTTCGAAAAGGTCTGCTCCTTGGAGGGGGTTAAAATAAACATCCCCAGTAAACAAATAAAATAAACAGTTACATTTTTGTTACAAATTTTATGTTTGAAAAAATTGAATATTTAAAAATACGTATCAGACAGTCTGATTTATATTAAAACTTTTGCCTGTCTCACTTTTTTGCTTTAAAACTAACCGATTATTAACAAAAAAAAAATAAATTCGTTATCATTCGCATTTCAGCTCGCACGATTGCAACTAAGAAATATTTAAGGAGGCGGCTGTCATGACTTTCATGGTATTTTTATTTCAACCCCCTCCAAGGGGCAGAAATATTCGAAAAATTGTTGAAAACGTGCACAGTATAAAATATTTGTAAAATTTGACTAATATTATACATTTTTTGATTTTCAAAGCACAGCCGCTATTTAATATTTTTGTGGAAACTTTGAGAGACTGTATCTCCTAAGGGTGAACATCTTACTAAGATCATTTTTATGTAAAAAGTGTTATTTTTAGCTGTAATTTACCGGCACCATTTGTGCTACTTCTTTGGAAACACCTTGTATAGTTTTTTATAGTTTTTTAAAGGGAATGTAATGTTACACATTACTACCAAATTTCAAACATTTATTCCTCGTCCTTTTTTTTTGTGAAAAAGGCTGAAGCTTATAATAATACTAATCGACGTGCAAGAGCATTTTTAACAGTTTTGTGTTTGATGCACTGAATTTATTATAAGTTATAGTGACTCGCATGTACTGACAATTGACAGGATTTCTTTAAAAATACAAAAGTAAATGTTATTATTTATTCTTTTTGGAAACATAGTTGAAATTGTAGCAAAACGTGCTAATTGTGAAAAACATTCCCGTGAAAAATCACTTTCCTGTAATTTAATGCATTTTGACAGAATAAATACGTTCTCTTAGTAAACAAAATAGAAGTTATTGCCTGCAGGCTGTTGCTTGTGGCATTTCTGTATATGTTAAAGTAGGCAAAATTAAGTTTACTAAAAGGAGCCTTTGACTAATTCCTGTAGCGCAATTTATTTACAATTTGTATTTTTTTAATTAGCAATTTAGCGAAATACAAAAAAAAACTAAACACATCATTTTATAATGAGCCAAGGAATCTACCATTTAATGTATCGGTATAATTTTTATAGAAAATAATTAAAAAAAATAGTGATGAACATTGTTATTACTACACTTTTGCCGAAATTTTTCTACAAATAGTTTTACAATTCCGTCTTCATTTCTTTATATGTCAACAAATTATGTGTAAAAATAATTTAATGGTGACATTCTATAGATTTAGAAAATTGTAAATTGTAACCACTTTAATAGGTAAAGAATATCGATTGCATATCAATACTACAGTAACAGGTATTAATATTTTAACAAGTTACAATGTTCAAGGTTGTATGACAAAGACAATGCAATATAAAACATCGGAATACACATTTTACAATAAATTGTATGTAACAAATACCAATCAAACAAGGAAATAGGTTGTAAGTCGTAAAATTGTCGGTAGATGGCGCGCATTGTACTATGCTGCAACAGTCCGGGTAACTTTTAGCGTTCCCTCGTCCTTTATGTCCTTTTCAGGACGGTTATCAGGCGTTAGAGATATTTTCATTTCCTCCAAAGTACCAGAATAATACACGTTTATAAATTATAAACGAACCATTTTTGAAAATATATACATTTCAGATGTTAAAGAATTACGTTTCATGTTTGATATGAAAATATAGTATTGTCCTGTGATTGATGAACAATTATTACGCAATGTATATACAAGGTGGACCTTAATTTTGTTATTAATCGTCGTGTATATACAAACTTTTTTATTTATAGCAAAACACACTCTAACAATCAAATTTATCCTTCTACTTCTAATATTTGTTTTTTAGTTTTCCGTGACATGCAATAAATTTCACTACCAAACTTCTACAGTGCCAAAATTAACAAAAAAAAATTGAAAAAATGAACTAGCAACAATTCTAACTCCTTGTGAAGAATTATCTTAAAGATGACCTGTTAACAAAGATTGAACTAGTCTTATAACTGCTTTTGATAAACGTTTTTGGCAATTGATGATTCATATTTATACATAGTTAACAAAAAACGGGTTGCGTTTCTTTTCTGTAGCTAAGGAACATGTCGAACTTTGAACTTTTTTTGTGAATTTCTTGAAAAATGTGGGTTTTGATATTGTACCATTTGATATTGTACTATTGAAAAAATGATTGTTTTCCAAAAATTTTAGTAAATTACACGGTTTTCAAGTAAAAAAGAACATAACTAAAAATGAAAAAAATTTTGGCGTAATATACATTTCAATTTTTCTCGAAATTCAAGTAAAATTTTTCAAGAGCAAAAATTTTTTCAATATTACATACTTTTCACGGGGTCAAACTAAGTATTTTTCAAAAGGTAACCAAAAATTGATATTTTTTGGTCAAAGTACACTGAAAAAAAAGTATTTGGATTTTAAATGAAATTATTTGTCTTAAATATTATTTTATTCTATTCAAATGTATATACTTTCGTCAAACTATGTGAAATATTTACTGTTGTCTATAATTTTTCTTAGAATGTATATTATTTAAAAAAATAATTTTCTTGATAGAAAAACATATTTTCTTGCGTATATGTACATATATAAACATGCGATACCTTAAATCAAATGTTGTAACATTTGAAGCAAGAATTTTTTTGCGTGTAGAGCTATGAAAAAGTGGGTTTAAAGCGTTTTTTTAATCATTTGCAAAGTATAAATGGGTACCAAATTTGACAAGTCACCTTCAAAGGTGTGGAAATTCCTATTTCATTTAAATTTTTTGTGTTGGAAGTAGTGTATCAAATTTGCTGATCTTTCGAAAATACATGCCTGACACAACCCTAGTAAAAGGGTTTTAGGTTTATAACACAATTTGGAGACATTTTTAATAGGATGAGGTTTTGTTACACTTGTACAAATTCCGTTCCATTCAGTGAGACGAGGGCCCGCTTTTTTTGGAATCGGAAATCCTTAATCTTCCTCCCGCAAACATATTCCGAGTTTTTAATTGGAAACCACTCGAGATTTCAAGAAACGGCATTAAAATATCCCAACGTGGATCGTGTCGTGCTAAACCCCGTGCAAAAATACAGCGGGGCCCCGTAGTCGTAAATCCATACAGCAAAAAAGTTGGGCAAAGGAACTTTTGCTAATTCAAATCAGTTCAGCCGCCAAATTCGACCTACCCCACAAACTCGCCTTAACTAGTTCGTGCAAGTTAGAAAGAGAAAGTAACAAAGAACGTAAGTGTAATTTGTGTCGGCAAAGTTTCGGACTAAGTTAGAGCCAGTTTGAAATTAAACTCAACTTTTTATGGACTCTGGCATGAATTTTGTGAAATCGATGTTGTTTACATTTGACTTGGACCTGGGGGATCGATAGAGAGATATTCTGAGGGGCTTCGCCTACACAATATTTTTAATAAAATACGTGTTTCTTTGCCTCAAAATTATAATTACTTTAATTAATTAACTGTCGTGTAGGGGATTTTTGTAACATTTAAAATGACGACAAACTTATTTTAAGATGTTCTTCCGAAAATCGTGACGTCTTTCGAATGAAAAAATCCATTAATACACGCGTCGTTTGATGTAACGCGGATGGTTTTTCGATGCTCTTTCTCCTGGAGTGGAGCGTACAGTAACGAATGTAGGATTCAGTTTTGCAATAACAGAGATATTTACATTTAAAGATATCTGATACCAGCTCTGTAATTATTAATCATACAATCGTACTACCTTGCAGAAATAAATCAGTGCTTGCTGTCATTTCTAGCGCCATCGCTCTTTGACATTTAAGTTTTTGTGCAACTTTTTGGTGGGTTGGTGTTAATTTAAGTGTTAGTTTAAGCATGTTGTGGACATTATTGTTAGTGTTTCCTAGAAACTTTTTGACTTTTTTAGTGAGAAGTGATAAATAGTTCTTCGAAAACGGTACACAGATACAATATTAACGAACGTATGGACATGATTTTAATTTACGGGGAATGTGTTCAAAATTCTGTATAAGCATCTCGGATCTGTCGTGCTCCCGATCCCGATCCATGCGATTTCTACTTGTGGAAACATAAAATCTTTTTATACATATTGTGCAGATTATTTACTAATTTAAATAATTTACTCCAAAATTAAAATTTGCATTCTCATGCACCATTTGTAGAGGAGGTAAAATAAATGTTAATGCCAATTTTTAGTATTCTTACAGCTAATCTGTTGTTTTTTATAAATCGAATAGGAAATAACAGAGTTATAGCTTGCGAATTTTTTTTTGAAATGTTGTAGATACAGTGTTTTCCAAAAGTCATAGATCGTAGACCAACTGGAACAAGATGTAAAATAGGTTGTAATACAAATATAATTTTTGTAACTTTCATCAACTTTGACAAAGAAAGAACAATTTCTTTTTATAAAAGTACAGGGTGGTCAATAATTCAGTTCCGTTTTTATTACGACATATGTAAAACTCTGTAGAATCAAAATATGCAATCAGAAAAACAATTGAACATCAATGTAAAATGGTATGATTGAAAAGAGAAAAGGAAAAAATACACTGTTTTATGCATAAAATGGTCTATAGGCGTTTTAGAAACATTTCGGTGATATTCATTCATTTGTTCAATATAACAAAATATGTGAAAACGGTTGAAGACAGCTGATGGCTGAAACTAATTTCAGAAGAGGAGAAGTTGAACAAATGAATGAAATATTGATTTATCATTTTCTGCATACAATTTAAAGTTTTTCCTCCAGAAATTTGGCTTTCGGTTACATATTTTAAAATAAATATTCAATTGTTTTTTATATACTCTGATTTGATATGACTTTTATATCGGGTGTTATTTAATTATGTAGCCAAACTTCAAGAGGTGATGCTTTGAGTGGTTCTAAGACGAAAGAAAGTCTGCTAATGCTTCGTTTTCAAGATACAGGGTGTCAAACTTTTTTTAAAAAATCGTTTTTTCGTAAAAATCTTAACAATCCTTTAGTCGATTTTTTTAAATTTGGCAGTGTTATTTATGGTGGAAAGGGGCTAATTTAACCTTAACTAGGTTAAAATTATTTAGTGGCGTCTCGGCGGGCACCGTAACCAATATTTTTGGCAAAAAAATGTGCGCCACTGACTTTTTTAAAACTTTCATCATTTTTTTTCGCATTAAGCAACAAAAAATACTACTTTTTTGTCTCTTGAAATTTTTTCGTATTTTGCTTTCTTTTTGGAGAAAAAAATAAAAATCACTATTGCATGTCCCTGAGACAACATAATAAAAAATTAAAACTACCAAACTATCAAAAACTGGGGTGAAAATGTTATTTTTTCCATTCCGATATTCTATTCTAGGCTCAGAAATTATTATAAAAAGTAATGCTAGAGCTAAAGAAAATTTTTTGTTTTTTTGTTGGTTACCGGACCTATGTTTATATAAACTTTTCGTCTCAGAATCACTTAAAGAATCATCCCTTGAAGTTTGGCCACGTACTTAAATAACACCCTGTATAGGCCAACTAGCCGATAAAATGGAAACACATATTTTTGTCGTATATGCCCCCAAAGTAATTTTTTTGTGTAAATGTTTAACTTTTAATTCCTCCAATAGGATAAAAACCTTTTATATGATAAAAATACACGGATAATAAAATAGTTAAATATTTATTTAATGATTATTTAATCGTGTATGATTTCAATATTTTGAAGTACATAGTATAAAAATATAAAATTGCGCCATAACTGAAAGATTAGATACAAAAATATCGCATAAGTCATTGATTTCTATGCAAAAAATTTGTTATTAATAAAAAATGTTATTCGACGTACTAAAAAAAGTATCAATACTGGAAAACACCCTGTATCTCGTAAAAGAATCAAGATATTGAGATGCTAGATGGAGCTTAATAAATTATTGTCTTGTTAAAATTAGTATTAGGTAGGTAAAATTTTTAGGTAGTTCATTTTTTGTAAAAAAATCCTGTTGCGTGATTTTTAAAATTATTTCTCTGAAGAAAACTAGTAGAATGAAACGTCTAGGTGCTTTTCTATGAAAAACACTAACATTAGTACACTTACGCTATTTTTACTAATAGTTTTGAAAGAATCTTAATTCAAAAGTGCGGTAAAAACTATAAACCTGCCGTTAATATCCCCCTGAACTACTACTCTGCCCAGATCCAACTTGCTACAATATTTCACACTTATTTTAAGCGCCTCCCTGGTTTTTGACTGATTCTAGAGATACGCGGAGGCCGAATACGCTTTTTAGTGCTTAATTCACTGCCTGGCATGGACCGAAACGATTTTAAATAAATTCCCTGCTAATATGATGAGGGTTAAAATACGGCAAAAACTTCCTGAACCGAGCCAGCGGCTGGCAAAGTAAGTAAAAGGCACCGGAGGAGAGGGCGAGGGGAACGAGGCGTGGGACGCGAAGGGGATCGACCCCCCCACCCATGCGAAAATTCGGGGAAAATTATAACGGCAAAAAAAACGTACCTACTTAAAATGGTATAACCCAAATGTACTTATGCACTTGCTAGTAATTATTGTTAAAGTAACGGTAAAAAAATTGCAAAGACAGATGGAAATTCGGAATAACTCAATGTACAGGGTGTTTTATTAAGTGAAACTTATTTTTTTTTTTTGTATATTGATTACAATGATTGTGTGCATGTGTTTTTCTGTAGAGGAAAAATTCTACTTTTAATTTATAAGAAAATTATTTGTGAGTATGAGGAAATGTTATCCTTTGTAATAATTTCTGTTTGTCATACTTTTAAAAACTACTAAGTACTAGTTTCTTGATTTTATATACATTTCATAATCTTAAAGTATACAGGGTGTGCCGTTTAACACTCCCGCTGCCCATATCTTCGAAATGAAGAAATGCATTTTAGTTCCGGAAACTGTGGTTATTAGGATCCTCGAATAGCTTCAAATTGCAGTTGGAATTATTAATTCAAATCTTTCTGTATAGATGGCGTGGCAATACTAAAAAATTTTTTGTTTCTTGGAACGTGGAAATGTGGTCCATCTGAAAGATCGTTAAATTTTATGTAATTTTTGTAATATAAAGTTTTTCCCAATATTTACTTGTTTTCGAGACATGTCGACATCAATATGCAATGTATGATCTAAAAGAAAAATCTATTATTTTATTTAAATCACATTGAGACAAAATATTATTTTAAAATATCAAGGCTTTATTCACACCACATACTAACTAATAAACAGTAAATTATAAAAAAAACAAATGATCAACTATAGAAAAAAAAATGTACATTGGCAAATAGTTCAATTGAAAGACGCAAGACCATTGTACAATTTTTTTTCTGTAAGTAATTAATGAAGGAAATAAACTATTATTTATATTACTTTTTTGAAACTTTTTCATTAATTTTATATCTGTATCTTGAAAATGAAGAACCGGACATATATTTACATACAAGAACATTTTTATTAACTTTTGACGTAGAATTGTGTGTGAAAAATATAGCAATAATAGTATTATCTTTTCATTGTAATTTATTTCTTTAATCCATACGTAAAAATCAATGTTAGTCTTTGTCAGTTATAGACTTGAATACCACTAGATCGATTGTGCTCAAATTTATAGGTTATGTTCGACATATTACTGGAAACGTTTAGAAAGTAGTTTGAAGAATTTTCAATAGGTGGCGCTGTGCATTATTACCATACGTTTTTTATTTAAAAAAATGACCACTGTGAAGCGTGTTCAACTAGTAATAATATATTAAAGTGGAACGATCATAAATTTAAAATTTTAAAATTGGTTATTATGTTGCCAATATAAATATTATTAAAAAAAATAATAATTTTAATAAAAAACATCAAGCTGCTTTTACAGGAAACATCAAATTTCCGAAAATGATCCAAGATTATCAGCATGTAGCTCTGGAATAAAAAGTTTTTTCTTTTGATTCTAGTTTACTTTATGTTTATGAAATTTAGTTAAAGCCTAAAAAATTTTTTACAGTTATAAATAATGAATATTTTGTTTCCTGTCGTTGTTTACTCACGAAGTCATGACTGTTTCTATTTTTTTTTGTTTTAAATAAAATATTTATCCTTTATTAATACGTGAATGAGCTCGACTAATTTGAGATTTAGGGGTATCATCATCGCAAGTATATAATATATAATTTTTATATAGTAAAATATGCCTGAAAAAATATTTTAATAAGTATTTTTTCAAGTCTGTTTTTATTCTGACTCAGAAAATGCAATAAGAAACAAATGCGCATCAATTTAAGAAGATATGGTCAAAAAATTGATTTAAAAAAACATTCCTGAATTTTTTGCAGAAACTGCTATGAAAATATTTTACTGACAGTAATTAATTTTTTAACTTCTAACCTAAAATTAATTTTACCACTTCTTTACCATTTTTCTACTGCCCACGTATGTTTTAGTTGAATCAGATAGTACTTTTAATTTCAAATCCAGTAATATATCTAGATACTGTTACTATACAGGGTGTCTCATAATTAGCTGCCAACCCTGAACAGGCCGATTCTATGATCAAAACTAAGTAAAAAAGTTCATATGAACATGGGTCCGGAAATGCTTCCTAAGGGCACAGGGACCCATTGAAGAGGGAGGAATGGAAATCATTTTTTTGCAATATCTCTCAATCGCGTTGTGATAAATGAATGAAATTTGGTATACACAGCTAAATTTTGATGAGCAATTTGATGGACTAATCCATTTATTTCCACAAGGTCCATTGGGGTGGGTACGGGGGGGCCCTTGGTACTTTGCGTGTGTAACTTTTTCATCTTTGACTTTTTAACAAATTGGACAGCAAATTCCGTTTTCCCGAACTGTTTTACGTTAAAAAGGTACTCTTGTTTCAAATCGTTATCTTTAACGGTTTCTGAGAAAATCGCTCTTGAATTAATCCCACTTTGGTCAATTTCATAGTAATTTAAACAAAAAAAATTTTTTTGTTTAAATTTAATCTAATTTTAATAAAAAAATAATAATAAAAAATTAAATTAAATAAAAATTAATCCTTTAAATGGAAAAGAGAGGAAAGGAAAATTATTATTATTTTTTTTTGTTTAAATTACTATGAAATTGACCAAAGTGGGATTAATTCAAGAGCGATTTTCTCAGAAACCGTTAAAGATAACGATTTGAAACAAGAGTACCTTTTTAACGTAAAACAGTTCGGGAAAACGGAATT
Organism: Anoplophora glabripennis; assembly: GCF_000390285.2. Classification (NCBI taxonomy): domain Eukaryota; kingdom Metazoa; phylum Arthropoda; class Insecta; order Coleoptera; family Cerambycidae; genus Anoplophora; species Anoplophora glabripennis. The sequence continues at coordinate 1,076,275 of NW_019416512.1, forward strand.
TGCTGTCCAATTTGTTAAAAAGTCAAAGATGAAAAAGTTACACACGCAAAGTACCAAGGGCCCCCCCGTACCCACCCCAATGGACCTTGTGGAAATAAATGGATTAGTCCATCAAATTGCTCATCAAAATTTAGCTGTGTATACCAAATTTCATTCATTTATCACAACGCGATTGAGAGATATTGCAAAAAAATGATTTCCATTCCTCCCTCTTCAATGGGTCCCTGTGCCCTTAGGAAGCATTTCCGGACCCATGTTCATATGGACTTTTTTACTTAGTTTTGATCATAGAATCGGCCTGTTCAGGGTTGGCAGCTAATTATGAGATACCCTGTATAAGCCAAATAATCATCAAATTAAAAATTTTCTTTACTTTGCTTTTCTAGCTAGCTTTTTCTAATTTTTTTCCGACCATATCCTCTGAAATCGATGTTCAATTGTTTTTCTAAATGCATTTTCTGATTCTGGAAGTCTTTCTACATACGCCTACATTTTGTCAAATTCAAATATGTGAAGAATGATAGAAATATAGTAGAATCTGTCAAATTTGACATTTTGAGTATCGTGTATTTATTTTATAATTTTTATCTAATCAAAGCGAAGTTACGCGGTTTTTTTAATATCAGCGCCCTACACTTAAGTATAGTAATTAAGCCCTTGCTTATAGAAACCATTTTTGTGTAGAAATCTCAGAAACTCTCCCGCAAAGAAATTTCTTCCTCGGATCGCCGCCACTGGCTGTGCCGCCTGCTAGCCGACATGCCGGCCTGCGAGGCGCCCTGATTTATCGGCCCGACGTGATATACCGAGTGATATATGGCCCCGACAGCCTTAAGAAATCCACCATACGCGATATCTCGGACCGATCTATGAACCTGTCGGTAAATATAACCAGATTTATGCTGTCCTACCTCGATAGCGCAGCGCCAGCGCACCCTGTTGGGGATCTCGCAAAATATGGTTGAGAAACTGAAAACTGAAATATTGCACTAGTCTGAAACGATGAGGTCAGCAAAAAATGTTCTAGCGGAGCTTCCAATTTTGAAATTACATACAGGATTTCAGGAGTGACTGAGATTTTAACATGGATCAAAATAAAATAATTATTTATGTAACAAATACATAGCGCACAACTACTTTCACAACTATACTCTCAACAACGTTGAAAGTGGGCCAAATTGGACACATTTGAGGGATTGCTTTTTTACCAAAACGAAAGAAAAATTAGTGTAAATGTCAGGGTTTTGAGAACAATTTAACTAAGAACTTTTTTGTTTTGCGATAATATTTGTTTGCAAAGACGTTTCTTACACGGTTTTTTACATAGAATCCCAGCGGTATACACAATATCTTTCTGTAGCTTCCAGTTTTTCAGTTATAACACAAAATTATATTTTTTTAATTGGTACAGATATTTTTTAATTTTTTTTGAAATTTGGGTAAATTTGTTTTCAAATGATGTTATCGTATACGATATTTACAGAAAAAATTGTTTGTTATTCATGTTTTCTTAACAGAAATTAAATGTGCACAAAAAATGGATGGCACACTTAAAAAAAACAAGTAAAATAATTTTTAATGTTTATACCTTGAAAACAGTTTTTGTGTATCACGTATCAAATTCGAAATATCGAATATTGTTCAGTGTAGTGTATCATAATTGAAGAACCGGAAAAATATCTCATACACATTGAATTCTAGGTAAAGAGCTACGCCTTCATACAAAAACCAAATATTTCCACAAATAAAAAAATATGAGAGCATCATAGAACACAAACAAAATTAAGAAACGCCCTGTGTCTCTTAAACGAATCTAAATATTGAAATGAGGTAGGTATACGCCGTCAAATTTTATTCGAATATCGAGCCCGTTACATTTCAACAACTTTTGCTTTATATTTTCAGGAAATAGAGAAACCCCCCCAAAAATACCGAATTTGGACCAACCATCAATTTTGGCTTCAACTTAACCATACTTGACAGTTTTTTAGATAATGTCGCTGTACTAATTTGAAAATTCTTAAACTATTATAATATTATGCACAGGGTGCTCCTTTTGTAAAGAAAATAGTTCCTAACATAAAATCTAAGTAGAATAGTTTTAGAAATACTTTTGGTGAAATGTTTGATAAATGTCACATTTGCTCAAATTGGGCGTGAAAGTTTTTGACATCGCTGAGTACATTGGAAATTTGATCCGTCCATTTGATTCCTAATTGTATATCAGTTATTAAAAAAGATGTTTTACATTTTTTTAGGAAAATGCGTCGTTTACGAGTTATTATTTAACAAACTATACTGTGGGAAACAAGTACTCTGCGGACTAATGCTCCGACCTGCTTTGAATTACACGTGTAATATCTGTTAAACAGCTATACTCCAGTCGGCAGAGGCCGAAAAGTTACTGTTGGTGACATTTTCTTGATAACTCGGAAATAACTATACAGGTCTACTTTAAATGATAAGTACAATAACAGGCTAATTTGCTGACAAAATATTTTATCAGGAAAAAAAGTTATTAACAATTTAATCGTGAAAAATTTTTTTTTAGTAGTATTCTTTAAATAACTCAGCGGGATGACTTTGTACGAAAAAATGCTTAGAACATGATTTTGTTCGTAATAAAAGTATCTACAAAATGGCGGTGGTCCGATTACGAAATTTGCAATAACAAAGCCGTGAGATTGAAAAAACGGTTTAAAACGACAATTTTTTTAAGTTGCTGTAAAAATGTCAATTATAAACAAAAAGTGATAAAACTTTCGAAAACTATAGTTCAATATATAT